>NC_133334.1:280110929-280315929 GCF_042186555.1 Aquarana catesbeiana
CGGGCCTCAAGGAATTAGATCAGCCATCAGTATTGATCAATTTTCAGAAATTATATATATATATATATATATATATATATATATATACATACATACACATATATACACATATATACACACACATACATACACACCATAGTTTGTGGACTCTATAACTTTCCCACACACTAAATAATATACACTGATTTGGATTATTTTCACCAAAGAAATGGAGCCAGAATACATTTTGGGCTAAATTCATGAATGAAGATTATTTGCAAATTTTTATAACAGAAACAAGAAAAAAAAAAAGTGTTTTTTTTTTTTTGGTCTTTTTTAATTTAGGAAAAAAAAACCCAGGAGGTGATTAAATACCACCAAAAGAAAGCTCAATTTGTGTGAAAAAATAAAAAGATAAAAACTTCATATGGATACAGCGTTACATGACCGCGCAATTGTCGAAGTGTGAGAGCTCCGAAAGCTGAAAACTGGTCTGGGCAGGAAGAGGGTGAAAGTGACGGGAATTGAAGGGGTTAAAGAGCATTTTAGATATTCAATGTGATGGAAATTCTCTTTCTTTCCTCCGGAATTGGTGGAGTATATAAAGAACGTATAAGTAGAACATGAGTTCATTATACAGAACGAGTTGATTGGTGCCCTGAACTGCCCCCCCCCCCCCCCCCCCCCCCCATTATTTTTACTCTAAATCACTGAAGTTTTTTTTTGTTCTCATCTTTGCATTTGAAAAAAGGTCACAAGTTCCATTCACATCGGACGCACGAGTCATTTAGCGGCTGAGTGGGGGTCCAATCTGCACAGCGGTGGGGCCGCACAGCACGCTACGGGCCGACTCGCTCCAACTTCCAGGGTGTCGGAGGTTTTATCTCCATGAATTAGCCGCCTTTTCTTCCTATTATTTCCAGCGAGTTCTTTTTAGAATCAGAGGCTGGAGTGGCATTTACTATCCATGGGCGTCCAGCTGCTATAATTGCAGTGTGAGCCGACAATTCATTTTTTAGACAATTAAACCCCCTTTTGTTAGGTGAGGAAAACGGCTTCTGATGAGGAAAACGCTTTGAAGGAAATAAGAAGAAAAAATCCCATCTATATATAAATGGGGCGAAATTAACACCTTTGTGACCGCTTGTAATTTCCAAACCGTTCTGATAACAAGCATGATGTATGAAAAGTGAGACACAAGTGATCCTCATACCGGGGGGGGATGGGTCAAACTCAATTTCATTGCGGGTAGAGTAGATGTCCAGAACACCCCCCCCCTAAATCAGATGTCAAGAGCCCCCACCTCTCCCTTATATCACCCCCTTACCTTGTGCCGCTGGGGGCAGAGCTGGGAAGTAGAAAGTGCAGGGTTTGGAGGAGGACCAGAAGAGGCGGAGACAAGGGGGTGCTGACCAGAGGAGGCGGAGACAAGGGGGTGCTGACCAGAGGAGGCGGAGACAAGGGGGTGCTGACCAGAGGAGGCGGAGACAAGGGGGTGCTGACCAGAGGAGGCGGAGACAAGGGGGTGCTGACCAGAGGAGGCGGAGACAAGGGGGTGCTGACCAGAGGAGGCGGAGACAAGGGGGTGCTGACCAGAGGAGGCGGAGACAAGGGGGTGCTGACCAGAGGAGGCGGAGACAAGGGGGTGCTGACCAGAGGAGGCGGAGACAAGGGGGTGCTGACCAGAGGAGGCGGAGACAAGGGGGTGCTGACCAGAGGAGGCGGAGACAAGGGGGTGCTGACCAGAGGAGGCGGAGACAAGGGGGTGCTGACCAGAGAGGTGCAGGATCTGTAGGAGGAGTACTTTCCTCTCTGCTGTCAATTGCTGAGATTGGGGGGGGGGGAGGGGTCAGAGTTAAGAAGCAGAAAATGCAAGGTCTAGAGGAGGACCAGAGGATGACTGACTGGAGTCAGCTTCCAGAGTCTGCCAAAAGCTGAGACAAGGGGGTGCTGCGGCTACACAGAGAGGTACAGGATCTGTAAAAGGAGTTCTGTCCTCCTCTCTGCTGCCGATTACAGAGACACAAGGGGGGGGGGGTAGAGGTGTAGAGATGGGAAGCAAAAAGTGCAGGGCTGGAGGAGGACCAGAGTTTGCTGAATGCTGAAACCAGGGAGAGGGGGAGGCAAGGGGGTGCTGCAGCTACACAGAGAGGTGCAGGATCTGTAGGAAGAGTTCTGTCCTCCTCTCCACTGCCGATTGCTGAAATGGGGGGGGGCAGAGATGAGACGTAGAAAGTGCAGGGTTTGGAGGAGGACCAGAGGAGGGCTTCAGTCAGCTGCTGGAGTTTGCTGAACGTGGAGATCAGGGGAGGTGGAGATGATAGGTTGTTGCGGCTGCACAGAGAGGTGCAGGATCTGTAGGAGGAGTCCTGTCCTACTCTCTGCTAACGATTGTTGAGATGGGGTGGGGGGGCAGAGATGGAAAGCAGAAAGTGGGGTGGGGGGGGGCAGAGATGGAAAGCAGAAAGTGCAGGACCAGAGGAATGCTGAAGTCAGCTTTCGGAGTCTGCCGAGTGCTGACACCAGGGGACTCAGAAACTAGGGGGTGCTGCGGCTGCACCGAGAGGTGCAGGATCTGTAGGAGTTCAACCCTCCTCTCTGCTGCCAATTGCTTAGGAGGGATGTGGAGGGGGGGTACAGAGACGAGCCAGGAGGCACATCAAACCAATCTGTGCTCAGTCAGATGGTGAAGGGGGGGGGGGGGGGGGGGGAGACATTTGAGACCCATAATGACCTATCAGCTGCCCAATGCCATCACATGGGTTTTATTAACTATTCCCCCCCCCCCTCTTCTCCATAAAATAGACATTTTCTAGTCCTCCAAGATAACGAGGAATAACACACCTGATAAGAACGCAGCACGGGCCGCGACTACAGGAAGTTATCAGCTCCCAGCATTTTTGGCAGGATCAACAAGTATTTTTTTGGACTTATGGAACAAATATAACAAAGAACATAGATAGCACAAAGACATAGAAGAGAAGTTCATTGTTGGGGATTTACATTCTCTATAAATGGATCCATTCACAACAAAGCCTTCTGCAGGTCACATGGACTCACCTGGACGTTGCCTGACGTTGCCTGTAATATGTTGCATCAGAGCTACATGTAACACAATGAGAGGCTCGCCAGGCATGGCGCTGTGGGTGAAGGCGAAGCACCGTCTGTACGGTCCCACTCTGCGCTTCATATCTGTCCAGTTCCTGACCGGATGCACCGCCTCGTACCTGAAAGGACAGTCACATGACAGCGAATTAGAGACAAATATTGGAGACGCAGAAAGGAATAAAAGGCTGAAGCCGACCATAGATGGATCTCAGCCAGTTCAGCAGGGACCGGCCAATCCATGTATGGGCAGGCTGAATATACCCAATCCATTGACTTGGGTGCAACCAGCATGTTGGATTCATAGCAGGTGATTACTGCCATTGGAGTTCTTCGGCCGGCTGGGACAGCTCTCTGAGCCAACCCCCCCCCCCGTGCTGGGTCAGCTCTCTGAGCCACTCCACCCCCTGCGCTGGGACAGCTCTCTGAGCCAACCCCCCCTCCACCCCCTGTGGTAGGACAGCTCTCAGCCAACCCCCCCTCCCCCCTGTGCTGGGTCAGCTCTCTGAGCCAACCCCACCCTCCACCCCCTGCGCTGGGACAGCTCTCTGATCCAACCCCACCCTCCACCCCCTGCGCTGGGACAGCTCTCAGCCAACCCCATCCCCTGCGCTGGGACAGCTCTCAGCCATTCCTCCCCCCACCCCCTGCGCTGGGACAGCTCTCAGCCAATCCCACCCCCTGCGCTGGGACAGCTCTCTGAGTCAACCCCCCCTCCCCTCCACCCCCTGAGCTGGGACAGCTCTCTGAGTTAACCCCCCCTCCCCTCCACCCCCTGAGCTGGGACAGCTCTCTGAGCCAATTCCCCCTCCCCTCCACCCCCTGAGCTGGGACAGCTCTCTGAGCCAACACCCCCTCCACCCCCTGCGCTGGGACAGCTCTCTGAGCCAACCCCCCTCCACCCCCTGTGCTAGGACAGCTCTCTGAGCCAACACCCCCTCCACCCCCTGCGCTGGGACAGCTCTCTGAATGGAGAATAGTGAAAAAAAAAAAAAAATCTGACAGGGGTTATAACTAGGGTTGCACCGATACCGTTTTTTAATCAGTGAGTACCAATACTTTTGGTCAAGTACTCGCCGATACCGAGCACCGATACTTTGTGATGCGATCTGCATTGACACAAAAAAAAAAATTGGCGCAATTTTCACTGCAAAGAATCGCATGCAATTTCAACATGAATGTGATGCGATTCCTCCCACTGCTCCTGTGTGTGTATAGAAAGGGAAAAAAACGCCACCTAGTGGGCAGTTTTAAAAAAGAAAAAAAATGTTATTACTCACACAGTACAAATGTAAAATAATCTATATGGGTGTCCCTGTCCTGCCGATGATGGCAAATCAAGGCGCTGGAGGTGCTCAAAGGGCTGGAGGAGAAGTTCTGGGACCCTGTGTGGGGTATAAGGTGGAAGTGATTGCGGGGTCGAGGGTGGAAGTGATGCGGGGTCGAGGGTGGAAGTGATGCGGGGTCGAGGGTGGAAGTGATGCGGGGTCGAGGGTGGAAGTGATGCGGGGTAGAGGGTGGAAGTGATGCGGGGTAGGGGTGGAAGTGATGCGGGGTAGAGGGTGGAAGTGATGCGGGGTCGAGGGTGGAAGTGATGCGGGGTCGAGGGTGGAAGTGATGCGGGGTCGAGGGTGGAAGTGATGCGGGGTCGAGGGTGGAAGTGATGCGGGGTCGAGGGTGGAAGTGATGCGGGGTCGAGGGTGGAAGTGATGCGGGGTCGAGGGTGGAAGTGATGCGGGGTCGAGGGTGGAAGTGATGCGGGGTCGAGGGTGGAAGTGATGCGGGGTCGAGGGTGGAAGTGATGCGGGGTCGAGGGTGGAAGTGATGCGGGGTCGAGGGTGGAAGTGATGCGGGGTCGAGGGTGGAAGTGATGCGGGGTCGAGGGTGGAAGTGATGCGGGGTCGAGGGTGGAAGTGATGCGGGGTCGAGGGTGGAAGTGATGCAGGGGTCGAGGGTGGAAGTGATGCGGGGTATAAGGTGGAAGTGATGCGGGGTATAAGGTGGAAGTGATGCGGGGTATAAGGTGGAAGTGATGCGGGGGTATAAGGTGGAAGTGATGCGGGGTATAAGGTGGAAGTGATGCGGGGTATAAGGTGGAAGTGATGCGGGGTAGAGGGTGGAAGTGATGCGGGGTAGAGGGTGGAAGTCATGCGGGGTAGAGGGTGGAAGTGATGCGGGGTCGAGGGTGGAAGTGATGCGGGGTCGAGGGTGGAAGTGATGCGGGGTCGAGGGTGGAAGTGATGCGGGGTCGAGGGTGGAAGTGATGCGGGGTAGAGGGTGGAAGTGATGTGGGGTATAAGGTGGAAGTGATGCGGGGTAGAGGGTGGAAGTGATGCGGGGTAGAGGGTGGAAGTGATGCGGGGTATAAGGTGGAAGTGATGCGGGGTATAAGGTGGAAGTGATGCGGGTAGAGGGTGGAAGTGATGCGGGGTATAAGGTGGAAGTGATGCGGGGTATAAGGTGGAAGTGATGTGGGGTAGAGGGTGGAAGTGATGCGGGGTAGAGGGTGGAAGTGATGCGGGGTAGAGGGTGGAAGTGATGCGGGGTAGAGGGTGGAAGTGATGCGGGGTAGAGGGTGGAAGTGATGCGGGGTAGAGGGTGGAAGTGATGCGGGGTAGAGGGTGGAAGTGATGCGGGGTAGAGGGTGGAAGTGATGCGGGGTAGAGGGTGGAAGTGATGCGGGGTAGAGGGTGGAAGTGATGCGGGGTAGAGGGTGGAAGTGATGCGGGGTAGAGGGTGGAAGTGATGCGGGGTAGAGGGTGGAAGTGATGCGGGGTAGAGGGTGGAAGTGATGCGGGGTAGAGGGTGGAAGTGATGCGGGGTAGAGGGTGGAAGTGATGCGGGGTAGAGGGTGGAAGTGATGCGGGGTAGAGGGTGGAAGTGATGCGGGGTAGAGGGTGGAAGTGATGCGGGGTAGAGGGTGGAAGTGATGTGGGGTAGAGGGTGGAAGTGAAGTCTGCTTTGGGCCCGGACAGCCCCTACTCCAGCGGCCCGAACACCTATGCAGATTATTTTGCATGTGGCCAGATATGTACTGTGAGGTCTAACATTTTATTAAATTGTCCACTAGATGGCGCTTTAGTTCCTTTTTATTTTTTTTTTAACACTTTGCAGTGCGACTTTGTATTTGACGCAAATTGCACTGCAAAGTATCATTTTCGGTATTGGGAGCATTTGGACGAGTACCGATACTCGCGCAATGCTTGGAATGAGCACAGATATTGGTACATCCCTAGTTGTGACCCTTCCTTACTCTATCCAAAAAAAAAAAAAAAAAGAGATTTGCCTATAGTTCTACTATTTAGTGGGAACTAAATAAAATAATTAAGCCCCTTTTTCCTAATGGATATCCAGCTGTCACGTGACCCAGCTCTCTCCCAGCCTGTCTGCAGGGAAACATAAGTAGGAGGGGCTTCTAGTCCTCTGCTGCTGGTCACATGTTCAAAATAATAATAATAATAATAATAATAATAATAATAATAATAATAAAAAAAACAGCCTTTGGAGTAAAAATAAATATCATTAAACTGTTTTAAATCATACAAATATATATTTGAAATCAAATCTTTATTATTTTGTGGGAATAATATGGTGTGAGCGGATTTCTGCCAGTCACTGGCCGTCTCATGCCCCTCCAGCCTGTGTCTTAGAATAAGAGGGAGGTGAAGCCTCCATCAATCTACATGTAATATCCCACCCCCCCCCCCATTGTGTTTAGCTGGTTAGTGGGCATGGAGGAGGAGGGAGGGAGTGGCCTGTAATCGTGTATACGCCCACATGTGTGTCTCTATAGTCAGATGGGCTGCTCAGATGTGATGGGGAGGAAATGCTCAGTGTAGAAAATTACTGAAAACTAAGCAAGTGCAGAGCTGACACAACAGCTGCAAAATCCCTATCTGAATGGGGGACATGGACAGGAGGGGGAGAGAGAGAGCAGCAGAATCAACCAGGATTTTTGCAGAATATAGAAAAGGAATCTCATAGTGATGAGTATGAATAGCGTGGAATACGCCATTTATTGAGAGTCTTTTTTTTTTTTTTTATGATGTAGGTTTAGTGATAAAAAAAAAATAATAATAATAAAACAAAAAAAAAACAACCTTTAGCCTTTACAACCACTGAAAAATCACACTTTTTTTCTCTATACAGAGTGTGGAGGGAGAATAACCTCGGTCAGGCTGTTGTCGTCGTCCCCCTCCCCCCCATATCCTGTCCTCTTGGCCACACAGGAAGTGAGGAGAAATCTCTCCATCGTGAACATAGGCAGAAATATCCAGCATGACAGAGACTCATCTCTCTCCATTATCTGCTACTAAGAAAAAAAATAATGCAGAAAAAAAATAAACTAAAAAAAATAAATTTAGGATTCCAAAAGCAATTATCTGCAGGAAGTGCACTTACTCGCTGATCTTCTGCAGAACATCACAAGGAGACTGCCATGTAATTCTCTCCAAATGGAGGAATCCTACGGAGAACCACTCTGACAGCATGCTCCTCAGGACCCCGTTCATCTCCTGCAGACACACAAAAGCTTCAACATAAATCCAAATGTCATCCTAAAGTTCAACAGCAAAAATACAACTTTTCACTTAAAATAAACTATAGACTGCATTCCTAAGACAGACAAAAACAGAACATTCCATGGCTCAACTCGCCAACCAGCCTGCCAACCGACCAAATTCACCCGTCCAACAGTCTGCGTTAAAAACAGGGGTTTGGTTGGCACGCATTTGCAAACGCATGCATAAGCTGCAAGGCCTCTTCACGGCACCCTGTGTATTGCTTGCAGTCCTAATGCTAATGAATGGGGGGGGCATTGGGCTGCCTCCAGGCCCACCTGCCCTTATCTATCCATTTAATGCATGTGCTTCCATTGTAGAGACGCTTATAAATTCAGTAGCGTTAGGACTGCAAGCAATACACAGGGTGCCGTGAAGAGGCCTTGCAGCTTATGCATGCGTTTGCAAATGCGTGCCAACTAAACCCCTGTTTTTAACGCTGACTGTTGGACGGGTTAATTTGGTCGGTTGGCAGACTGGTTGGCGAGTTGAGCCATGGAATGTTCTGTTTTTGTCTTTCATGTGAAAACCTTTCCATGTGTTCCTTGCTGTGAAGGCCAGTTATAGGTGGGGGCAGGGGCCATTTGTTTGTTAAGACTGCTTTCCTAAGGCAGAAAAAGGAGAAGAGAAAGTCCCTTCTATTGCTCTCAGCGTCTTCCAAATCTCTGAACTCCTTCGTTTTTGCTGCTGTGATTGGACTTCCCGTTAGAGGGTGGCTACCTTTATTCTCCATGGTCCCACTTTATGGAGGGACGTAGCCCGCCCTGCCTTAGTCCCACTGTATGGAGGGACGTAGCCCGCCCTGCCTTAGTCCCACTTTATGGAGGGACGTAGCCCGCCCTGCCTTAGTCCCACTGTATGGAGGGACGTAGCCCGCCCTGCCTTAGTCCCACTGTATGGAGGGACGTAGCCCGCCCTGCCCTGGTCCCACTGTATGGAGGGACGTAGCCCACCCTGCCTTAGTCCCACTGTATGGAGGGACGTAGCCCGCCCTGCCTTAGTCCCACTGTATGGAGGGACGTAGCCCGCCCTGCCCTGGTCCCACTGTATGGAGGGACGTAGCCCGCCCTGCCTTAGTCCCACTGTATGGAGGGACGTAGCCCGCCCTGCCTTAGTCCCACTGTATGGAGGGACGTAGCCCGCCCTGCCTTAGTCCCACTGTATGGAGGGACGTAGCCCGCCCTGCCTTAGTCCCACTGTATGGAGGGACGTAGCCCGCCCTGCCTTAGTCCCACTGTATGGAGGGACGTAGCCCGCCCTGCCTTAGTCCCACTGTATGGAGGGACGTAGCCCGCCCTGCCTTAGTCCCACTGTATGGAGGGACGTAGCCCGCCCTGCCTTAGTCCCACTGTATGGAGGGACGTAGCCCGCCCTGCCTTAGTCCCACTGTATGGAGGGACGTAGCCCGCCCTGCCTTAGTCCCACTGTATGGAGGAACGTAGCCCTCCCTGCCTTAGTCCCACTGTATGGAGGAACGTAGCCCTCCCTGCCTTAGTCCCACTGTATGGAGGAACGTAGCCCTCCCTGCCTTAGGCCCACTGTATGGAGGAACGTAGACCACCCTGCCTTAGTCCCACTGTATGGAGGATCGTAGCCCACCCTGTCCTGGTCCCACTGTATGTAGAAACGTAGCCACCCTCTTCACCAGCATACTCCTGAGATACACGTCACACATCCCAGGAGGCTACAGGGCCAGTATACCTGCAGTCCTTGTTCGTATATGTGCAGTAGGAGCCAGGTGGCCAGTAAGTGACAGCCGCCTCCTGAATGCAAGATGGCGGCAGAGAAGATCAGAAGCCTTGTAAAGAATCAGGTGCGTGGAGGACAGCGATGGACTTCATTGGCTGGTATGTGTATCTTATAGGTCAACAATTGCAGTATTTCTAGCTGCTGAGGTTTTCCTGAACCTGAGTGAAGTTCCTCTTTAACGTATTTACTGGCATCTCCATAAGTGGTGTGTACACTCTTCAAGCCGACTGCTGGCTTCCTAATGAAAGTGATCTTGTGGCTGTAAAGCTGTTCGATTCCTTTGTGACCCCAAAGTGTGCCCCCCCCCCATCCTTCTTGAGCTCCACTGTTCTACCTGCAGGCCCAGGACCCACATGGCGAGTGCTACTGGGTGGAGGGGAGGAAGATCCGTGAACAAATTTTATGTGATAATTGCCAAAAATGTGAGTTACACTTCAGCTGTTACAACGACTTCTGGAGAACATTCCATGAAGAAATCCCATGTTTTTGAAGGCTATAGGCAGTTTAAAGAGGGGCAGGAAGATGTCCACAATGACACGAGAAGCGGGAAGCCTCTTCATCACAATAGGATAGTTCACTACGAGTTCATGGTACAAACGTCAACCAACATTGTTACTTGGAAATTCTGAAAAGGTTTCGGGAATTTGTTCGGAGAAAAAGATCGGAACTCTGGCCTGACAAGTGGATTCTACACCAAGACCACGCTTCTGCGCAAACATTTTTAGGGCTTGTTTAGTCTTACTTAAACTCGGTTAATTCCCAGCTCCGCTGATCCCCCTCTGCTCAGTGGTAACCCCCAGCTCCGCTGATCCAACGCTCAGTGGTAACCCCCCAGCTCCGCTGATCCAACGCTCAGTGGTAACCCCCCAGCTCCAACGCTCAGTGGTAACCCCCAGCTCCAACGCTCAGTGGTAACCCCCAGCTCCAACGCTCAGTGGTAACCCCCAGCTCCAACGCTCAGTGGTAACCCCCAGCTCCAACGCTCAGTGGTAACCCCCAGCTCCAACGCTCAGTGGTAACCCCCAGCTCCAACGCTCAGTGGTAACCCCCAGCTCCAACGCTCAGTGGTAACCCCCAGCTCCAACGCTCAGTGGTAACCCCCAGCTCCAACGCTCAGTGGTAACCCCCAGCTCCAACGCTCAGTGGTAACCCCCAGCTCCAACGCTCAGTGGTAACCCCCAGCTCCAACTCTCAGTGGTAACCCCCAGCTCCAACTCTCAGTGGTAACCCCCAGCTCCAACTCTCAGTGGTAACCCCCAGCTCCGCTGATCCAACGCTCAGTGGTAACCCCCAGCTCCGCTGTTCCAACGCTCAGTGGTAACCCCCAGCTCCGCTGTTCCAACGCTCAGTGGTAACCCCCAGCTCCGCTGTTCCAACGCTCAGTGGTAACCCCCAGCTCCGCTGTTCCAACGCTCAGTGGTAACCCCCAGCTCCGCTGTTCCAACGCTCAGTGGTAACCCCCAGCTCCGCTGTTCCAACGCTCAGTGGTAACCCCCAGCTCCGCTGATCCAACTCTCAGTGGTAACCCCCAGCTCCAACGCTCAGTGGTAACCCCCAGCTCCGCTGATCCAACTCTCAGTGGTAACCCCCAGCTCCGCTGATCCAACTCTCAGTGGTAACCCCCAGCTCCGCTGATCCAACTCTCAGTGGTAACCCCCAGCTCCGCTGATCCAACTCTCAGTGGTAACCCCCAGCTCCGCTGATCCAACTCTCAGTGGTAACCCCCAGCTCCGCTGATCCAACTCTCAGTGGTAACCCCCAGCTCCGCTGATCCAACTCTCAGTGGTAACCCCCAGCTCCGCTGATCCAACTCTCAGTGGTAACCCCCAGCTCCGCTGATCCAACTCTCAGTGGTAACCCCCAGCTCCGCTGATCCAACTCTCAGTGGTAACCCCCAGCTCCGCTGATCCAACGCTCAGTGGTAACCCCCAGCTCCGCTGTTCCAACGCTCAGTGGTAACCCCCAGCTCCGCTGATCCAACACTCGGTGGTAACCCCCAGCTCCGCTAATCCAACGCTCCGTTGTAACACCCAGCTCCGCTGATCCAACACTCCGTTGTAACCCCCAGCTCCGCTGATCCAACGCTCCGTTGTAACCCCCAGCTCCGCTGATCCAACGCTCAGTTGTAACCCCCCCAGCTCTACTGATCCACCGCTCAGTTGTAACCCCCAGCTCTGCTGATCCACCGCTCAGTTGTAACCCCCAGCTCTGCTAATCCCCTCAGTCCTCACTCTCCAGTCCCCTTACACTTGTCACATCTGCTAGTTGCTCGAGTCCAGTCTGGACCCCGCTCACCTTCCTGCTGCTCCACACCAGATGTGACGTCTGTACCAGACACTCCCAGAATATATACATATGAACTGAAAGTGACTGCTGGTGATGCATTTACAGTTCGCTTGTTGGTTTCCCAGTGCATCCTGGGATCTCTCATACCTGCAATACCTCCAAAAACAAAGCTAAAGCTGAATAAAAGCCCCCAAAAGCTGCAGGTGCTGTTAGCGAGCGTTGTCATAGACTTCTATGGAGGCTTTGGAGAACGTTTTGAAGCACCAAGAAAGTGACATGGGGGATCATTTTTAAAGCAAAACGCAACATGTGACCAGGACTGCAAGGTGCCCATTTTATTTAGCGACAGGAGCTTTGATTGGCATTCAGAGCCCTTACAGTCCAAGCCAGAAATCGTCACAATTCATACAACTCCGACATGCCGATCTTCTGAGCCAAAATTATTTTTTTTAAACTTTTATTACATAAAAACAAAAACAAAAAAAAAAAAAAACAAAAAAAAAACAAAACAAAAAAAAGGTCTGCGAAAGGGTTAAGTTCCTGAGCACAGGAAAAAAATTCAAGCTGCAAAAAGTTTAGCACAAATAATCCAAGGCCAAAAAAAAAATAAATTGCCAATTTTGAGAAGCTGGAAGGCGCATATTGTCAGTTCTTGCCGCATCTCTCTCTTTTGTTCAAATTTCATTCAGCCACTTAGTACCGAAAATAACTCGCCGCTACAAACCGGGCGCATTCAACAGCAAACAGGCTTTATGTCCAAAAGAAAACTATTAGTGGATCTTTTTTTAGCTCAGAAAAGCAAAAATTTGAACAATTCCATGTTTTCTTTAAAAAAAAAATAAATAAATAAAAAAAATGTACTTATTTTCCTCCCCGTCCCGCCGTATTTACTCCTCAGAATTCTGGAGATCGCAAAGTTTTTAGAGGGCCGGGATCGGTAATGAGAAATCGAAATTAAATTTATTGAGACGTTTCCGATGGATTGCTGCGCCTGTCTGAAAATTTCTATTCAATTGTCTTTTTTTTTTTTTTTTCTTAGTGATTATTTACTTATTTGTGCTGATGGCGATTCGCCGCTGTACTCCGCGCACGCCATTGTTCTGGCACGCTCGCATTCACGGGACGGGTTTTATTTTTTTTTTTTTTTTGCTTTCTCTTATCTGTTTCCAGTACACGGCAACTTGATGTGAAAAGGGCCGCTCTGCGCACAATTAAATCTATTTCTGACTTAATTGAATCAGAATTTTCAGAGTCTGAAGAACATTTCATTGAAGCTTGGAGGACAAAAAGTCCTTAAAGGGGAAGAAAACTTCTACAGAGCAAAGCTGAGATCGTTAGTGGTCTGGAGTATAGAATGTACAGCACAGTATTCACAGTGGACTGGTCTGGAGTATGTATTGTACAGCACAGCATTCACAGTGGACTGGTCTGGAGTATGTATTGTACAGCACAGCATTCACAGTGGACTGGTCTGGAGTATAGAACGTACAGCACAGCATTCACAGTGGACTGGTCTGGAGTATAGAACGTACAGCACAGCATTCAGTGGACTGGTCTGGAGTATAGAACGTACAGCACAGCATTCAGTGGACTGGTATGGAGTATAGAACGTACAGCACAGCATTCAGTGGACTGGTCTGGAGTATAGAACGTACAGCACAGTATTCACAGTGGACTGGTCTGGAGTATAGAACGTACAGCACAGCATTCACAGTGGACTGGTCTGGAGTATAGAATGTACAGCACAGTATTCACAGTGGACTGGTCTGGAGTATGTATTGTACAGCACAGCATTCACAGTGGACTGGTCTGGAGTATGTATTGTACAGCACAGCATTCACAGTGGACTGGTCTGGAGTATAGAACGTACAGCACAGCATTCACAGTGGACTGGTCTGGAGTATAGAACGTACAGCACAGCATTCAGTGGACTGGTCTGGAGTATAGAACGTACAGCACAGCATTCAGTGGACTGGTATGGAGTATAGAACGTACAGCACAGCATTCAGTGGACTGGTCTGGAGTATAGAACGTACAGCACAGTATTCACAGTGGACTGGTCTGGAGTATGTATTGTACAGCACAGCATTCACAGTGGACTGGTCTGGAGTATGTATTGTACAGCACAGCATTCACAGTGGACTGGTCTGGAGTATAGAAACGTACAGCACAGTATTCACAGTGGACTGGTCTGGAGTATAGAACGTACAGCACAGCATTCACAGTGGACTGGTCTGGAGTATAGAACGTACAGCACAGCATTCACAGTGGACTGGTCTGGAGTATAGAACGTACAGCACAGCATTCAGTGGACTGGTCTGGAGTATAGAACGTACAGCACAGCATTCAGTGGACTGGTCTGGAGTATAGAACGTACAGCACAGTATTCACAGTGGACTGGTCTGGAGTATAGAACGTACAGCACAGCATTCAGTGGACTGGTCTGGAGTATAGAACGTACAGCACAGTATTCAGTGGACTGGTCTGGAGTATAGAACGTACAGCACAGCATTCAGTGGACTGGTCTGGAGTATAGAACGTACAGCACAGCATTCACAGTGGACTGGTCTGGAGTATAGAACGTACAGCACAGCATTCACAGTGGACTGGTCTGGAGTATAGAACGTACAGCACAGCATTCAGTGGACTGGTCTGGAGTATAGAACGTACAGCACAGCATTCAGTGGACTGGTCTGGAGTATAGAACGTACAGCACAGCATTCAGTGGACTGGTCTGGAGTATAGAACGTACAGCACAGCATTCACAGTGGACTGGTCTGGAGTATAGAACGTACAGCACAGTATTCACAGTGGACTGGTCTGGAGTATGTATTGTACAGCCGTGGCCAAAAGTTTTGAGAAGGACACAAATATTACATTTTCACAAAGTCTGCTGCCTCTGTGTTTTTAAATCTTTTTGTCAGATGTTACTATGGGATACTTAAGTATAATTACAAGCATTTCATAAGTGTCCGAGGCTTTTATTGACAACGACATGAAGTTTATGCAAAGAGTCAATATTTGCAGTGGTGACCCTTCTTTTTCCAAGGCCTCTGCAATTCCCCCCCGGCATTGGGGTCACTCAACTTCTGGGCCTCATCCTGACTGATGGCCGCCCTCCATTCTTGCACAATCAATGCCTGGAGTTTGTCAGAATTTGTGAGGTTTTTTTTTTTTGTTCACCCGCCTCGAGGATTGACCACAAGTTCTCAATGGGATTAAGGTCTGGGGAGTTTCCTGGCCATGGACCCAAAAATGTCCATGTTTTGTTCCCCAAGCCACTCTTAGTTATCACTGTTGACTTATGGTTGCTCCATCATGCTGGAAAAGGGCATTGTTCCTCACCAAAAACTGTTCTTGGATGGTTGGGAGAATGCGCTCAGCCTGAGGGCTTTTACACTGGAGTGGTAAAACGTCACAAAACGTCCTGCCAGCAGCTTCTTTGGAGCGATGGAGGAGCGGTGAACTCACCGCTCCTCCACCGCTGCTCCCCATTGAAATCAGAAATGCCACCGGCAAAACGCTGCTCCGGCGGCATTTCTGTGGGCGGATTTAACCCCTTTTCGGCTGCTAGCGGGGGGGCTAAAACCACCCACTAGCGGTCAAATAGCGCCGGTAAAGCGGTGCTAAAAATAGCGCCGCTTTACCGCTGACGGCTCGGTGTGAAAGCCCTCTAACTGACATTATTTGCAGATCTAATTTCATCCCTTTGATCTACAGATGAATAATACAAATGTAACAATATGTTACTTTATCTAATCCCTCTGGGGTTGTTAAAACACTGAGTCTGACAGCTGCAGCTGCCGACACCTTCTCTGAGTATATAGTAATGCCAGCTTTGATTAAAGCCGACAATTGCTGTATACTGGGAGGAGGTCCCAGAAGCATGACAAGGTAGAGTGGACATGCTACACACGTCCTGTGTACAATGACATTTTTTTTGGCCGTGTGTAGCACGGCCAAAATCTGCAACTAGTGTAAGTGCATTCTCCACCTACAATGACTTGATTTATGACTTGATTTATGCATAGCAAAAAAAAAAAAAAAAAAAAAAAAAAACTGTGGACATTTTTTCACAATTGTGGCAACTATGAACGCAATGCACACCCCCTGAGTGTCTGATATTTTATCTCAGCAGCTGTTGAGACAAAGTGAAGGCTACTGCAGAATCACTCCAAGACTAACATGACAATGAACCCGCAGAACCTGCGCTCCGTGAAAACACTTTGTTTTCTCCTTAAATTTTGGAACAAAATGTCTGGTTAAAGGAACCTGCTATTCACACACTTCCCTCCATCGTTATATCTTTTTATTTTTAAGTTCAAATGTTAAAAAAAAAAAAAAAAAAAAAAAAAAGCGCCAGCAGCAAATTCTGAAAGCTGACTCCAGCTTCTTTTGGAGCGGTGAAGGAGCAGTTAACTCATCGCTCCGCCACTGCTGCTCCCCACTGAAATCAATGGGGCAGTGCTGCAATACCGCCGGCAAAATGCGGCTCCGGCTGCGTTTTGCGGGCGGATTTAACCCCTTTTCGGCCACTAGCGGGGGGTTAAAACCGCCATGCTAGCGGCTGAATAGTGCCGCTAAAACGACTGTAAAGCAGCGCCAAAGTAGTGCCACTTTACCACTGACGCCCTAGGCGGCACAGTGTGAAAGGGGTCTTAGTGGGTGAATCCTGCAGCAAAAACCGAGCCTGAAAGTATCCATGCATTTGCAATAGCAGTATTGGTGCAACCCTACCCCCCTAAAGGACCCCCATTTCCTCCACAGTGACACACGGCCCCATCCAGAGGCTTCCACAGATTCAAAACATACTTTTACTGTGCGAGGATAAACTTTATTTATATTTTTTTTTTTACTGTTGGGGCACAGAAGGTTTTGAAAGAATTTACCAGGACCTGATCTCAGTGGGGGCGAATACCCCATTGCCGTTGACCCTCTGATGTATTGTATACAGGGACTGCCTTCTCCAAAAACATAAAAAAAAAAAAAAAAAAAAAAAAAAAGTATTTTAACTAATAAAGCTTTAGGGAGGGGGATACAAACATTCACAATCAATCACACAAACGTTCCCTTTGTTTTCTCCTGCACAACTTTTCTCCATTAATCTCATAAACTTCATCATTAGAAGGAAGGACGGCCCACTTCCCTTTTCTATTATGAAGATTAAACGTCCATTAGAGAAAAACTCCAACCTACCGAGATATGAAGTGCGGCTTCCACCAAAAACGTGAACATTACAACTACGTGTCCCGCTGAGACCAACAGGTTAAAGCGCCCCGTTAATGGACCATTTCCAGCCGCCGCAATGCAAGAACTGCTTAAAATACACATGAAAAATGGCACAGCACGAGCGCAACTGATTATAAAATTGGGGCAATTAAGGACTTCTATATATACAGATTTCTCCTCGTTGGGAAAATTTGTGGTACCTGCCAGAAGGTGTCGGCGGCCTGACGCTAAAAACAAATCGCTCGTGCGGAGCGCTATTTATAGGGAGCCCCCGACACCTGAACTGCAGCTCCTGTGACCATTTATTACATTTTACATTATAAATAACAATTTACACTATTAATAATCTTTTATAGTTTGTAACATTGTTATAACATTTCTAACAAGTTATATTTGTAACATTTTATATATTTTTTGGTAACAATTTATATTATTGTAATATTTTTATAACATTTTATATCATTTTTATATAATCTGTAACATTTTATATTTTGTATATTTTTTGCTAACAATTTATATTATAGTAATCTTTTTATATTTATAACATTTTATATTATTTGTATCATTTTATAACATTTTTATATTTTCTGTAAAATTTTATATTTTGCAACTTTTTTTGTAACAATTTATATTATTGTAACGTTTTTATCTTATTTGTAATTTTGGTTGGAGATACAAGTTGGAGACCCTGGAGACCCGTTCACACCTCTTCGCCCCCAATACCGATCCTGGGATCTCACCCACCCCTGGTTCCCACCCTCTGGCTTGCGGGGCTACTAGGACCCTAAGTCGGATTGCAGAATGGCAGCCGGCTGCTGGAACTTTCTCTGTGTTCCAGCAACCGGAACTGCAAGGGAGGGACTGTACTGTGGGCGGAGTTATCTCTGCCTACAGTAAAAGTAAAGTCATGGCCTCAGTAGAGGGATCGGCGCAGAACTGTGCAATGGGTAAGAGATAAAATATAGGAGGGGGGGGGTTGCCAGGTCACTGCCAGGTCCACCAGTGTGGGGAAGGGGGGGTTGTTAACACTTTCACTACCATGACCACTTATATGGGGGGGCAGAGTTACCACTTTCAATGCTATGACCACCAATCCAGGGGATGAAGGAAATGCTACTATCAATGTGTGTGAAAATTAATAATGTTGGGGGTTGCGATGGTGTCCGCCAGTGCCGGGGATTGCGATTGCCTCCGATGCCAATGAAGGGGATTGCGATTGCCTCCGACGCCAATGACGGGGATTGCGATTGCCTCCGACGCCAATGACGGGGATTGCGATTGCCTCCGACGCCAATGACGGGGATTGCGATTGCCTCCGACGCCAATGACGGGGATTGCGATTGCCTCCGACGCCAATGACGGGGATTGCGATTGCCTCCGACGCCAATGACGGGGATTGCGATTGCCTCCGACGCCAATGACAGGGATTGCGATTGCCTCCGACGCCAATGACGGGGATTGCGATTGCCTCCGACGCCAATGACGGGGATTGCGATTGCCTCCGACGCCAATGACGGGGATTGCGATTGCCTCCGACGCCAATGACGGGGATTGCGATTGCCTCCGACGCCAATGATGGGAATTGCCTCCGACGCCAATGATGGGAATTGCCTCCGACGCCAATGATGGGAATTGCCTCCGACGCCAATGACGAGGATTGCGACTGCCTCCGACGCCAATGACGGGGATTGCGACTGCCTCCGACGCCAATGACGGGGATTGCGACTGCCTCCGACGCCAATGACGGGGATTGCGACTGCCTCCGACGCCAATGACGGGGATTGCGACTGCCTCCGACGCCAATGACGGGGATTGCGACTGCCTCCGACGCCAATGACGGGGATTGCGACTGCCTCCGACGCCAATGACGGGGATTGCGACTGCCTCCGACGCCAATGACGGGGATTGCGACTGCCTCCGACGCCAATGACGGGGATTGCGACTGCCTCCGACGCCAATGACGGGGATTGCGATTGCCTCCACCAACGCCAATATTGGGGGTTATAATTGCACTCACTGACACCAATGTTGGGGGTTATTGTCGTTTAACTTCTTCGGTGTGGATTACGATGCGCCTCAAAAAGCAGGAGGGTCTTACCCGGATGTGGGGGCCGTCGGCCATCTTGGACGCCATACTCTCTATGATGTCGGCTCTCAGGTCCACCAGGAACTTGACGCCCCCCTCCAGCTTGCTGATGTGACAGAAGAGCCCCTTGTACTGGGGGGTGAGGTAGTAGCGGAGCCGGTCCTCCACCTGCAGCACGGTGCCCAGGTCCCTCTTCTGCTGATCCTGGACCAGCTTCTCGCTCAGCTCCGTCACCTGGGCATGGTCCACGCCGTACCCCGCCGCCAGCTCCGCCAGCAGGGCCGCCCTCCGGCCCGCGTCCAGGCTCCCGTACTGCTGCATGAAGTGCAAGCTCTGCGGCTCAGGCGGGGGAGGGGTCTTGTCTTTGGTCTCATAGGGGGGCAGGGGTGGCACACACCTGCTCAGGAGCTCCTCTATAATGGTTGGGGGCAGGGAGCTGGCCTCCCTGGAGGATATCCAAGGCATTGAATGAGCCTGCAGCCTCCCCTGGCCGCGGCAGGCCGAGCTCAGGCGGCTGGTGACGGCGGCCACTTGCTGCAGGCGCTGGGGGAGCAGCAAGTGAGCCAGGAGCATGATCCCAGCCCGGGGACAGGCAGATGACAGCTTCTACTACAGGACTTCCGGGTTCCAGAGGTGACGTCGTGACGTTAGGAGGGGGCGGGCGACCAATCACAGCGGCGGCCCTCCTGTGCGTCGGCGGCAGCGTGAAGCCGCCATGTTGGATGTGGCGCCTGTGCCCTTTGTTTTCCCGTACATACAGTGGAGGAGGTGTAGGCTGGTGTTATTGGAGGTCACAAAAGAGCCTGATAACCATACCTGCCTGCCGTCCAGCAAAAAACACAAGTGAAAACGAGTCATTGTACCCGAGAATACATCAAATAAACATAAAGCTTGTTGTTGCTTAGCAACCTGCTGTCATGGCAATGTTTACATTTCTCACACACCTTAAAATCAGCCATTTTTGGGAAAGAAAATAACATAAAACCCCCCAAAACATGAAATATTAGAGCCAGAGGGTGGGGTCAGGGCTCTGCGCCCCGACCCCACCCTCTGGCTCTAATCACGTGCTTAAAAAAAAAAAAAAACCCCCATTGGAATCCATGCGTCCGGCGCCCTGCATGTAGATTAGGAGGCCGGACGCTTGGTGGAGGGGGGGGGGGGGCGGCGCCCCTGTGCCCCTTATGGAGCGGCCACCACTGGAGTATATATAGCAATGTATAGATTGATGGAAACCTATTCAAACCGATTCATAAATGCACCCCATGTCATCCCAACCACGACACTACCTGCCTGGAGTTTGCATGTTCTCCCTGCGTGGGTTTCCTCCGGGTACTCCGGTTTCCTCCCACACTCCAAAGACATGCTGGTAGGTTAATCGGATCCTGTCTAAATTGTCCCTAGTATATGAATGTGAGTTAGGGGACCTTAGATTGTAAGCTCTTTGAGGGTAGGGACTGATGTGAATGTACAATGTATATGTAAAGCGCTGCGTAAATTGATGGCGTACCTGAAATAAATAAATAAAATAAATGTCGCACAATTGCCCGTATAAAGGGAAAATCCCGTCTATACCAATAAATTGGGTTAGCAGGTAAGGGGGGGGGGGTCTGTAGATGAAAACAAACTGTGCAGTTCTGACTAAAGCTGGATAAAGCCCTTGCCATAAGTGTAGGCCATTTATGTACTTCCCAAAGCCTGGCTGAAAAACTCCCAGCGATGACATCATCCTGCCCTACCTTGTTACTAGGACGTTGCTAAGACACTCCCAGACAATGTAAACCCCAACACATGCGCTCCCTCTCCTCTGCCGCGGCAGCTTTTGGCTCGGTGATGCTACAACGGTTGAGATGAGTGAACCACACATGTGCCGGGATTTGACAGCTGTGACGGTGGAGGTGGACAGTAACAGCCTGGAGTGTCTTAGCAATGTCCGAGCAACAAGGCAGGATGGGATTAAGTCATCTCTGGGAGTTTTTCAGACAGTCTTCTAGAGGAATGTAAATGGCCTACACCTATAGCAAGGATGTTATTCCACTTTGGTCAAAGCTGCACAGTTTGTTTTTATCTACAGGTGCTCCATAGCTCCCAACTGTCCCGGATTTCGAGGGACTGTCCCTGATTTGGAGCAATGTCCCTCTGTCCCTCTTTCCCCCTCACTTGTCCCTCATTTTGGTCTGATCTATAGAGATGTATATAAAATTCACTGTTTATCTATCAAAAAGTATTTCCCAGCGCTAAACCTTTCATCTGATTTCTAAATTGCTGCATTTGTAAATTCCAAAAGCCAATGTAAAGGAATATTAATGGTAAAAAAAAAACACTTGTGGGTTCAACCAATCTTGTTTTTTTTTTCTTTCTACAATTCTCCTTTAAGGGGGCGTGGCAAGGGGTGTGTCCTATATGGAAAGGTTTTCCCCAATGGGGCTTTAAAACAGCAATATACAAGATCAAAGAGAGGGGCGTGTCCTATGCCTGCATACTTTTGCTGATAGGTGTCCCTCATTCCCATCTCAAAAAGTTGGGAGGTGTGCAGGTGCCCCTTACCTGTATAGGCAGATTTTTTGGTGAACTAACCCTTTAAAAACAAACTATATATTGAGGCATCATGGCAGTTATACTAAAAAAATAAATTGAGGGCCTATTTGCAGTTCCATGTTGCGGGTAATGCAACGAGCAGCAATGAATGTTATTATGTGTTTCAAGGCAGCCCAGCACACCAAGGCAAAAAAAAAAAAAAAAAAAGGGATGCTTGCGATTTTTCGGCACATCAGCTTATTTGGGCAGTCCATCCGGTGGCATAGGCTGCCTTAACACAATGCAAGAATGTAAATGAGCCCCTGAGGGTTTGCATGCACTTTAATCCATAGACCACGCATCTCAATATTTTGAGATTGGAATGAGGGACACCTACTAACAGACGTATATAGGCATAGGGCACGCCCCCTGCCACACCCCCTTAAAGGAGAATTAACCGAAAAAAAGGTTAATTAAATCCACAAGTGCTTTTTTACCACTACTATTCCTTTATATTGGCTTTTGACATTTACAAATGCAGCAATTTATAAATCAAATGAAAGGTTTAGCGCTGGGAAAACAATTTTTGAAAGATAAAAAGTGCATTGTATATACATCTATATAGATCAGACCAAAATGAGGGACAAATGAGGAGGAATGAGGGACAGAGGGACATTGCTCCAAATCAGGGACAGTCCCTCGAAATCAGGGACGGTTGGGAGCTTTGCATAGGCGCCAACATATACTTTCAGTACAGGCCTCCCTTATGACCCGCTTCTGCTTTTCCTTCCTTTATTAAAGTGATTCGAATGGAGAGAAAAAAAATCACCGCTCTAGGAAGGTCAATCAGGAACCTCTCCTCCAGACTGGAAGCCTCAGGTGCCGGCAATGCTTGTAACGATGAATTTGTGAGAAAAGTCCTGGACAGCCGCACTCAAAATGATAATCGCCTTTATTGATAAAATACATGCCACAGCAAGAAAGTACAGGGAAGCTGACGCGTTTCACACTACAGTTAGTGCTTAATCATAGCTGATTAAGCACTAACTATAGTGTGAAACGCGTCAGTTCCCTGTACTTCTTGCTGTGGCATGTATTTTTGTTGTTTTTATCAATAAAGGCGATTATCATTTTGAGTGCGGCTGTCCAGGACTTTCCTCGCAAATTTAAAGTGATTTGAATGCAACTCTTCTGCGTCTTGGTATTCCAGTCGGGGGATGTTATAATAAAACTCGCATCAAAGGCGAGCGCAGGTACCGCGAAGTGTTAACGCAATGCTGCTCAACAGACACCAAGGCTGATACACCGAGAACAAAGAACGTTTTATTTACTCGTTTATGTGTTTGTTTATTTGTTGTATATCCATTATTTATTTATCTCCTCCTTTATTTTCAGACCATCGTGACTTTCCCCATCTGCGTCTCCTCCACCACCTTTATCCCACTTGGCGCTCTGCAGCAGTAGAGGAAAGGTGACGACGTGACTTTCCTCCAGCAGCCCCGTTCCCGCTGAGATATTTTAATCCTCCAACTTCTTGGCATCAGCAGCTTCACATGTTGAGTCCTGAAGTTTAAATGTCTTTAAAGAGGAAGCGTCGCTAATCAGGGAACGAGAAGAGGACATTTTTCCTAATAAGCTTTGTACTGGGCACTATACTAAAGGAACGTCCTTGCTGCTTGACCCCAGGAAGTGTCCATATAATTTTCTCTACAGAACATGAACTGACTGCAAGCTGGTCATAGAGCACCATGGACTGGTTTTACAGTTTTGTCATGTTACAACCAAAAACGTAAATGGATTTTATTGGGATTTTATGTGATAGACCAACAAGGAGGCACATAATTGTGAAGTGGAAGGAAAATGATAAATGATACAAATAAATATGTGAAAAGTGTGGGGGGACATTTGTGTTCAGCCCCCTTTAGTCTGATACCCCTAACTAAAATCTAGTGGAACCAATTGCCTTCAGAAGTCACCTAATTAGTAAATAGAGTCCACCTGTGTGTCATTTAATCTCAGTATAAATACAGCTGTTCTGTGAATCCCTCAGAAGTTTGTTAGAGAACCTTAGTGAACAAACAGCATCATGAAGGCCAAGGAACACACCAGACAGGTCAGGGATAAAGTTGTGGAGAAGTATAAAGCAGGGTTAGGTTATAAAAAAAATCTCCCAAGCTTTGAACATCTCACGGAGCTCTGTTCAATCCATCATCGGAGAATGGAAAGAGTATGGCACAACTGCAAACCTACCAAGACTTGGCCGTCCACCTAAACTGACCGGCCGGGCAAGGAGAGCATTCATCAGAGAAGAGCCAAGAGGTCCATGGTAACTCTGGAGGAGCTGCAGAGATCCACAGCTCAGGTGGGAGAATCTGTCCACAGGACAACTATTAGTCGTGTTCTCCACAAATCTGCCCTTTATGGAAGAGTGACAAGAAGAAAGACATTGGTGAAAGAAAGTCATAAGAAGTCCTGTTTGTAGTTTGTGAGAAGCCATGTGGAGGACACAGCAAACATGTGGAAGAAGGTGATCTGGTCAGATGAGACCAAAATTCAACTTTTTGTCCTAAAAGTAAAACGCTATGTGTGGGGAAAACTAACACTGCACATCCCCCTGAACACACCATCCCCACCGTGAAACATGGTGGTGGCAGCATCATGTGGTGGGGATGCTTTTCTTCAGCAGGGACAGGGAAGCTGGTCAGAGTTGATGGGAAGATGGATGGAGACAAATACAGGACAATCTTAGAAAAAAACCTGTTACACACGACCGGTTTTCCCATCGGAATAAACTCTGAAGGCTTTTCCGACGGAGTTCCGACGGAATTCCGCTCAAGCGGTCTTGCCTATACACGGTCACACCAAATTCCGACCGTCCAGAACGCGGTGACGTACAACACGTACGACCGGACTAGAAAACAGAAGTTCAATAGCCAGTAGCCAATAGCTTCCGTCTCGTACTTGCTTCAGAGCATGCGTCGTTTTTGGTACGTCGGAAAAGCATACAGACGAGCGGTTTTCCCGATAGGAATTGGTTCCGTCGGAAAAATTTAGAACATGTTCTCTTTCTAGGTCCGTCAGAATTTTCGACGTGAAAAGTCCAATGGGGCCTACACACGATCAGAATATACGATGAAAAGCTCCCGTCTGACTTTTTCTGTCAGACATTCCGCTCGTGTGTGCGCGGCATTAGAGTCTACAAAAGACTTGAGACTGGGGCGGAGGTTCACCTTCCAGCAGGACAACGACCCGAAACATCCAGCCAGAGCTACAATGGAATGGTTTAGATCAAAGCATATTCATGTGTTAGAATGGCCCAGTCACAGTCCAGACCTAAATCACATTGAGAATCTGTGGCAAGACTTGAAAATTGCTGTTCACAGACGCTCTCCATCCAATCTGACAGAGCTTGAGATATTTTACAAAGAAGAATGGGCAGAAATGTCCCTCTCTAGATGTGCAAAGCTGGTAGAGACATCCCCAAAAAGACTTGTAAAGAAAGGGGGTTCTACAAAGTATTGACTCCGGGGGGGCGCCATACAAATGTCCCCCCCCCCCACACACACTTTTCACATATTTATTTGTATCATTTATCATTTTCCTTCCACTTCACAATTATGTGCCACTTTGTGTTGGTCTGCCACATAAAATCCCAATTAAATACATTTACGTTTTTGGTTGTAACATGACAAAATGTGGAAAACGTCCAGGGGTATGAATACTTTTTAATGGCACCGTATGTTTTTCTAGGAAAAAGGGACTGTGAGTATACTTATCAATAGGTAGTAATATACCATTCAATGTGTGCCAAAGATTGCCTATATGTGCTGTTTGCTGGACACCAAGGATTGGCAATGCACTGTCCTCAGGGCACCAGAGAATGGCAGGGCTGGGACAAGGGGTGGGCAGGAGGGGCAGCTGCCCCGGACACAGACGAGCAAGGCGGCAAAGAACACATGCAGGGTGGTACAACCCTTCTAAGGCATGTATTAGCAATGGGGGAGGAGGTGCTGGGTGACCCTGTCCATCTACTGGAGAATGGCAATATGGTGTTTGGTGGACGTCATAGACTCCAGGTGCTTCATTCAAACATTATACTGTCCATTGCAGGGTCTGGCAATTCCCTTCCCACAGGAGACCAAGGACTGACACTACACAGGCCAACAGGTACCAGGAACTGGTCAGCTGGGTGCATTTTAAGTGAATAAAAAAAAATCTGCAATATATTGCTCACCAGACACTGAGGCAGCTGGTGATAAACTGACCTGTGGGCACCATGGTTGGCCAAAGTACCATGGAAACTTAATGACTACAAACAAAAAAATGTTGTCAGACAGCTGCTGATAAATGACAGAACATGGATTGCCAGTATTCAGTCGTATGACGCCAGGATCGACCTTTGTACTGATCATGAGAGATGAGGGGATCCCTCTGCCAGTCACTTATTAATAGATATGACAATCATTGCTGGCATCCCACTGCCGCCCACGCCTGCTGCCAATGTCCTCTGAGGGAAAAACTATTTACTAGTTGTTTATCCGCGGCCATTAGTGGTTTACTGTATCTACAAAAAGTATTCACCCCCCTCTTGGCTTTTTACCTATTTTGTTACATTACAGCCTTTAGTTCAATGTTTATTTTAATCTGAATTATATGTGATGATCAGAACACAATAGTCTAAGTTGGAGAAGTAAAATTAGAAAAATAAATACATAAAACTATTTTTCAGAAATAAAAAACTGATAATTGGCATGTGTGTATGTATTCACCCCCTTTGTTATGAAGCCCATAAAAAGCTCTGGTGCAACCAATTACCTTCAGAAGTCACATAATTAGTGAAATGATGTCCACCTGTGTGCAATCTAAGTGTCACATGATCTGTCATTACATAGACACACCTTTGTGAAAGGCCCCAGAGGCTGCAACACCTAAGCAAGAGGCACCACTAACCAAACACTGCCATGAAGACCAAGGAACTCTCCAAACAAGTAAGGGACAATGTTGTTGAGAAGTACAAGTCAGGGTTAGGTTAAAAAAAAATCTCCAAATCTTTGATGATCCCTAGGAGCACCATCAAATCTATCATAACCAAATGGAAAGAACATGGCACAACAGCAAACCTGCCAAGAGACGGCCGCACACCAAAACTCACGGAGCGGGCAAGGAGGGCATTAATCAGAGAGGAGCACAGAGACCTAAGGTAACCCTGGAAGAGCTGCAGAGTTCCACAGCAGAGACTGGAGTATCTGTACATAGGACGACAATAAGCCGTACGCTCCATAGAGTTGGGCTTTATGGCAGAGTGGCCAGAAGAAAGACATTACTTTCAGCAAAAAACAAAATGGGACGTTTTGAGTTTGTGAAAAGGCATGTGGGAGACTCCCAAAATGTATGGAGGAAGGTGCTCTGGTCTGATGAGACTAGAATTGAACTTTTTGGCCATCAAAGAAAACGCTATGTCTGGTGCAAACCCAACACATCACCCAGAGAACACCATCCCCACTGTGAAACATGGTGGTGGCAGCATCATGCTGTGGGGATGTTTTTCAGCAGTCGGGACTGGGAAACTGGTCAGAGTTGAGGGAAAGATGGATGGTGCTAAATACAGGGATATTCTTGGGCAAAACCTGTAGCACTCTGTGTGTGATTTGAGGCTAGGACGGAGGTTCACCTTCCAGCAGGACAATGACCCCAAACACACTGCTAAAGCAACACTTGAGTGGTTTAAGGGGAAACATGTAAATGTGTTGGAATGGCCTAGTCAAAGCCCAGACCTCAATCCAATAGAAAATCTGTGGTCAGACTTAAAGATTGCTGTTTACAAGCGCAAACCATCCAACTTGAAGGAGCTGGAGCAGTTTTGCAAGGAGGAATGGGGCAAAAATCCCAGTGGTAAGATGTGGCAAGATCATAGAGACTTATCCAAAGCGACTTGGAGCTGTGATAGCTTCAAAAAGGTGGCTCTACAAAGTATTGACTTTAGGGGGGTGAATAGTTATGCACATTGACTTTTTCTGTTATTTTGTCCTATTTGTTGTTTGCTTCACAATAAAAAAAAACATCTTCAAAGTTGTGGACGTGTTCTGTAAATGAAATGATGCAAATCCTCAAACAATCCATGTTAATTCCAAGCTGTGAGGCAACAAAACACGAAAAATGCCAAAGGGGGGGGTGGGGGGTGGGGGGGGGGGGGGTGGGAGTACTTTTGCAAAGCACTGTATGAATTCCCTATTTGCAGGCTTTAAATCAAAAGATCTTCAGTGAGGCTTTGAAAACTCTGAAAATTTAGCTAGATGGCATCACAGGCTTAGTAAGGTCACTGTTGGTGATAAAAAAAAAAAAACTTCTGGCCTTATCAGGGCACTTCTATTACAGTTCTCCCACAGCCCCACTCTATAGAAGCTTATGGGGGTCAATCCACTAATAGTTAAATAATGGCCAATAAATTGCTGTAAAATACAACAAATATAACAATTGTGCAAGTGTTCAATCCACGCCGGATGCGGTATTTGTTTGATTTAGCGGTAATTTCCTGGATTAGGCTGGTTGCTAAGGAGCGGGCAGGAACCTGACCGCCGCATGCTTAACAACGGATGGCTCATCAGCTGCCTGCTGACAGCTGAATGTAAACAAAAAAAATGCTGACAATTAAAATTGATGAAAAAAAAAAAAACAGCGGGCCCCCCCCCCCAGTCCGTACCAGGCCCTTGACGATGGATTTACATCAGGGGACACTGTTTTTTTTTTCAATAAAGGATCTGTCAAAAACTCTGTCTCTGTGTTTTTACTACTTTTTGACACTTTTTTGGTGAATGGGTATTGATACTATGTACCCCATACTCATTCACATGGGTGGGGGGCGGGATCTGGGGGCTTGTAAAAGAGGGCTTGCAGATTTCGATAAGCCCCCTACCCGCAGACCCCCACAACCAGCAGTCGTGGTTGCGGGGTTGAGGCCCTCGTCCCCATCTACATAAAGACAAAGTGCGCAGAGCCCCCCCTGCCCCAAAGAACCAACACCCCCCCCCATGTTGAGGGCATGTGGCCTGGTATGGTTTAGGAGGGAGAGGATGCTCGCTCGTCCCCCCTCCCCCCTTTTCCTGACCTGCCAGACTGCATGCTCGGATAAGGGTCTTGTATGGATTTTGGGGGGGACCCCATGCTGGGTTTTTTTTTGGCATTGGGTTCCCCTTAAAGTCCACACCAGACACAAAGGGCCCGGTATTGACTGGGGGGACCTCATGCTGTTTTTTTTTTTTTTTAATTTTGGCATTAGGTTCCTCTTAAAGTCCATACCAGACATGAAGGGCCCGGTATTGACTGGGGGGACCTCATGTTTTTTTTTTTTAATTTTGGCATTAGGTTCCTCTTAAAGTCCATACCAGACATGAAGGGCCCGGTATTGACTGGGGGGACCTCATGCTGTTTTTTTTTTTTAATTTTGGCATTAGGTTCCTCTTAAAGTCCATACCAGACATGAAGGGCCCGGTATGGACTGGGGGGGACCCCATGCTGTTTTTTTTTTTATAATTTTTAATTGTCAGAATTTTTGTTTTACATTCAGCTGTAAGCGGGGAACCCATTGACAGCTGATGAGTCATTTGTTGTTAAGGACGCCGCAGCTGATTTCCCAGCCCGCCCCTAAGCAACCAGCTATTTGTCAAAAAAAAAAAAAAACAGTGTGAATTTTTTTTGACAAATACCGCATGTGATAGGGCCAGCAAAACCCTGGTGGTAAATATTGCATGTTTTTTTGACTCCCTGGTCCGTTTGTGAATTGCGACTTAAAGAGCTTTTTAAGCGATATTTACCGGCACATTTTTATTTTGCGATAAATACAGCATAATCGTTATTTATTTAATTTTTTTTTTTATGAATTGAACTTCTTGGACTACAGCATGCGATAACTTATGCGACCGCGTTATTGCACGCGGTAAACGTTGGTGAACTGACCCCTATGTTTACACACAGTGCACTGATGATGGGCAATAAGCCTGAAACAGCTCTCTATAGTAGAGAGTATCTGCGCTAAAAGCCTGCGATTCTACAAGTCCAGTTGTCCAAAGGGGCATAAAATAATGATATGCATGGCTCCACCCATTATCCTATCTATTCCCTTAAAGGGACCCTGTCAGGTCTTTCACCACTTCAGCCCCGTAAAAATTTGCCCCACTTCATGACCAGGCAATTTTTTGCGATACGGCATCCTGTGTCATTTTAACTGACAATTGCGCAGTCGTGCGACGCTGTACCTAAATAAAATTGATGTCCTTTTTTTCCCACAAATAGAGATTCCTTTTGGTGGTATTTGATCACCTCTGCGTTTTTTTTTGCACTATAAACAAAAAAAGAGCGACAATTTCTAAAAAAAAAAACGCAATATTTTTTTGCTATAATAAATATCCAAAAAAAAAACTATTTAAAAAAATAAATTTCTTCATCAGTTTAGGCCGTTATAGTTACATAGTTACATAGTAGGTGAGGTTGAAAAAAGACACAAGTCCATCAAGTCCAACCTATGTGTGTGATTATGTGTCAGTATTACATTGTATATCCCTGTATCTTGCGGTCGTTCAGCTGATTATCTAAATATATATTCTTCTACATATTTTTGGTAAAAAAAAAAAAATCGTAATAAGTGGTTTGCTACAAAATGGGGGATAGATTTATGGCATTTTTATTATTTTTTATTTTTTTTTACTAGTAATGGTGGCGATCTGCGATTTTGAGCGGGACTGCGACGTTGCGGGGGACAGGTTGGACACTTTTTGGGGCCATTGACATTTATACAGCGATCAGAGCTTAAAAAATAGCCACTGATTACTGTATAAAGGTCACTGGCAGGGAAGGGGGTTAACACTCAAAGGGTTAAATGTGTTCCCTCAGTGTGTGTTCTAACTGTGGGGGGGGGGGGAGGGGATTGACTGGGGGAGGAGACCGAGCGCTGTTCCTAATTACTAGGAACAGACGATCACTCTCTACTCCCCTGACAGAACGGAGAGATCTGTCTGTTTACATTGACAGATCTCCGTTCCTGTCTCTGTCAGGAGCAATCGCGGGTGCCCGGAGGACATCGAGCATCGGCTCCTACGGCACGCGGCAGGCGAGCGCGCTCCCCCTAATACCCCTTAAAGCGGCCGCCGTACACCTATGGTGATTCGCGCTGGAGAGCCAGCCTGCCTCCGTATAACGTCGGCAGCTGGTTCGGCAAGTAGTTAAACGACCCAATAGGCCAGTCAGGGCTGGGCTCATCCCTTCCTTCTCAGAGCTGGCTGCTCAGCTGTCGGCTAATTGCCAGCTCCTATCTATCCACAGTTACTCAGCTGTTGATGATATCCTGCTCGTCAGTCCTGCCTACTTATCTCTGCCTTCGCCTTGGTCAACATCACAAGAAACTATCTCCTGCGTTCCTGTTTAAAGACTGGCTTTGCTGACATCCCTTCTGGCTCCAGATCCTGCTTGCTGTTTTACTAAGCTCATTTCCGGCTCCCTGACGTTTGGCTTGTTTGACTATCTGTTCCGGTTCCTGAACTCTGGCTATGTTTTCACTACGTTTACACTGTTTATCTTTTTTTTTTATATATTATTAAACAAGTGTAATTTAACTGTACTTCTGTCTCAGTCTGATTCATGGTTTATGACACTTACATGAGTGAGGAGGGGGGGGGGGGGTGTCTTCCTTTATTGCTGTGCCCTGGGCGACTTACCTTCCTGCCCACCCCTTGTTTTTGGCCAGGAGGTGTGTGCTTGGCCCTAAATTTACTCTGCAGCAGGACAACATACCAAAACTATCTTCAGTAAAAAGAAGAACAAGGAGTCCTGGAAGTGATGGTTTGGCCCCACAGAGCCCTGATCTCACCATCATAAAGTCTGTCTGGGATGAGATGAAGAGACAGAAGTATTGGAGGCAGCCGACATCCACAGAAGATCTGTGCTTAGTTCTCCAAGATATACAAAGAACAACCTACCTGCCGAGTTACATAGTTACATAGTTACATAGTAGGTGAGGTTGAAAAAAGACACAAGTCCATCAAGTCCAACCTATGTGTGTGATTATGTGTCAGTATTACATTGTATATCCCTGTATGTCATTCAGGTGATTATCTAATAGTTTTTTTAATTTTTGATGTCCCCCGCTGAGACCACCGCCTGTGGAAGGGAATTCCACATCCTTGCCGCTCTTACAGTAAAGAACCCTCTACACAGTTTAGGGTTAAACCTCTTTTCTTCTAATTTTAGTGAATGTCTTATTAAATTCCCTTACGCGGAAATAGTTTTCTCCCTATTGTGGGGTCACCAGTCCGGTATTTATATATTGAAATCATATCCCCTCTCAAGCGTCTCTTCTCCAGAGAGAATAAGTTCAGAGCTCACAACCTTTCCTCATAACTAAGGGTCCTCCAGACCCTTTATTAGCTTTGTTGCCCTTCTCTGGACTGTCCCCTTTAAAAAACTGGGTGCAAGTGTACCTAGAAGAAGGCAAAGCCTTTATCCCGTATCCCTTTATCTGAGAAGAAGACGGGGGGGGGTCACCCCAAATATCAATTTGGATTTCTCTTCCTTCATTTACTTTCCATTTTGTTAATTGATGAAGATAACTATTAACACTTCTGGTTCTGAAAGTATTCTTCATTTCCAGCAGTTTTTCACACCTGCCTACAACTTTTGCACAGTACTGAATATATACAGTGGGGGGGGGGGAACAATGATTTGCTCCCCTGCAGATTTTGTAAGTTTACCCACCTATAAAGAAATGAATGGATGAGGAAAAACGATGACTGTGACCAGGGCCGGCCCAAGGCATTGTGCTTCCCAACCCCCCCCCCCCCCCAAGAAAAAAAATCACACCCACCAAAAGCCCCCACATTCATTATTTTATATCATGATAACTAAAATTGACACTTTTTTATTTTACCTCCAGTAGTTTATTATAAATAGTGGTGTGGTGATTACTTATTATAATAAAGACATCAACAGATTTCAGTTGTGCCCCCCCCATGGACAATGTGCCTGTCTGCTGAGTTCATCTCCCCATCCCTGCACTCACTGCACTGATTGTAGAAATCTCTCCAGGTGTCCAGCGACTATATACTTGGTGCGACCAACTTTCTGAAGTAATGCCTGCCGTCTTGCAGCCCTCCTCAGAACAATGGGTATTCATAGACTAAAGGGAAACAAGAAAAGAAGGAGGGCGCACCGACCAAGTGCATTACCACTGGTAAAGCTTTATTAAAGCATCAAAACAACAAGATGTATATTTACAAACCAGCATTCATACAAGGCCTTGACAAAGGAGCAGATGCGTTGTTCTGAAGATCGACACGCCATCAGACAATCTTATCGGTTTGACCGTCTTGACATCAGGTCCTGGCGTGTCGATCTCCAGAACAACGCATCTGCTCCTTTGTCAAGGCCTTGTATGAATGCTGGTTTGTGAGTATACATCTTGTTGTTTTGATGCTTTAATAAAGCTTTACCAGTGGTAATGCACTCGGTCGGTGCGCCCTCCTTCTTTTCTTGTTTCTCACTGCACTGATTCGCAGCACTGACAGGCAGCAGTGATTGGCACTGATAGGAGGCACTAATGGTGCTAATAGGCTGCATTGATTGGCACTGATAGGCATCACTGATTGGCAGCATTTAGTGGCCCTGACTGGCAGCACTGATGAGCACTGATAGGCAGCACTGATGGGCACTGATTGGAAGCACTTGCACTGATTGGCACTGGTAGGTGGCACTAATTGGAAAAACTTATTGGCACTGATAGGTGGCATTAGTTAGCACTGATATTAGGTGGCACTGATTGGCACTGACAGGTGGCACTGATTGGAAACACTGATTAGCACTGAGTGGCACTGACAGATGGCACTGATTGGAAGCACTGATTGGCACTGACAAAGGGGACTAATTGAAAACACTGATTGGCACTAATTGGCACTGACAGGTGGCACTGATTGGAAACACTGATTGGCACAGGCAGGTGGCACTAATTGGCACTTGCAGGTGGCACTGATTGGCACTTGCAGGTGGCACTGATTGGCACTGACAGGTGGCACTGATTGTAACTGGCAGGTGGCACTGATTGGCACTGATTGACACTGATAGGTAGCACTGATTGGAAACATTGATTGGCACTGACAGGTGACACTGATTAACACTGGCAGGTGGCACTGATTGGCACTGACAGGTGGCACTGATTGTAACTGTCAGGTAGCACTGATTGGCACTGATTGGCACTGACAGGTGGCACTGATTGGAAACACTGATTGGCACCGACAGGTGGCACTGATTGGCACTGACAGGTAGCACTGATTGGCACTGACAAAGGAGAAGGAGTTTCACACTCCCAGCCGATTGTAACGCTTAGTGAAACTGTGTGTGACCCTGTCATGTAATGTAACTGCATGCAGAGAGAGACCAGCTGTCAAAATTCAGCGATGATGTCAGAGGTGGGCGGGACCCAGGGTGGGCGGGACCCAGGGTGGGCGGGACCCAGCAGCTATCAAACACCAACCAATAATCCGGCTTCTTAAAAAAGGGGGCAGGACCACATACACGTAGCAGCCATCCCATTGGCTGGTGTTTGATAGCTGCTGGGGTTCCCACCCACTCTCGACATCAACGGTCAATTTTGACAGCTGGTCTCTCTCTCTGCATTTAGTTACATTACATGACAGTGTCATCACACACTCAACGGATCTGTCAAGCGTCAATATCGGCTCAGTCAGCGTGATACTGTCTCACAGGCACTCATTCGCTCATTGGATCCAGCCTATTACAGCAGTGATAGTCCCACAGGCAGATCTCGGGAGAGATACCGCCTCTCTTAACATGCCCACTGGGTCCCATGAAAGGGCCGACCCTGACTATGACCCTAAGAACACCATCCCTACAGTCAAGCACGAAGGTGGAAACATTATGCTTTTGGGGCTGTTTCTTTGCTAAAGGTACAGGCCAATGTTGCCCCGTTGAGGGGCCAATGGACGGGGTCATGTATTGTAAAATCTTGGATGAGAACCTTCTTCCCTCAGCCAGAACACTGAAAATGGGTCATGGATGGGTCTTCCAGAATGACAATGACCCAAAACATACCGCCAAGGCAACAAAGGAGTGGCTCAAGAAGAAGTCCATTAAGTCCATGGAGTGGCCTAGCCCGTCTCCAGACCTTAATCCCATAGAAAATTTATGGAGGGAGCTGAAACTTCGAGTTGCCCAGCGACAGCCAAGAAACCTTAAGGATTTAGAGAAGATCTGTAAAGAAGAGTGGACCAAAATCCCTCCTGAGATGTGTGCAAACCTGATCACCACCTACAAGAAACGTCTGACCTCTGTGATCGCCAACAAGGGTTTCTCCACCAACTACTAAGTCATGTTTTGCTTGGGGATCAAATACTTATTTCACTCACTGAACTGCAACTTTATAACATTTGTATCATGTGTTTTTTTCTGGATTTTTGGTTGATATTCTGTCTCTATCATATAAAATACACCTATGATAAAAATGATAGACCCTTCATTTCTTTGTAAGCGGGCAAAACTTACACAATCTGCAGGGGGTCAAATCATAATTTACCCCCCTGTATGTGTGTGTGTGTATATATATATATATATATATATATATATATATATATATATATATATACTGAACATAGTATATGAACATAGTATATGAACACAGTATATGGTCTAGATTCAGTCATTACTCAGTGGTTTTCCTCCACGATCGAACATGTTTTTTTTTATTGTGTTCCCAATTCATCTAACCAGTACATCCCCCATGTTGATGATCATGACATTTCAAGAGGATCCAATATCCCAGGCAATTTAGGGAAGCATTGTTTCCCACATGCTGTTCAAACAACCGTCATTTTCCAAAATAGTCTTATTACACGTAGCGGTAAAATAAACCGCCTGTGTTCGTGCATCCCCCAGAAGATTATATCTGTTGCCTTGCGCTGGTTTTGTTCCTTCTTTGATTGTTTCTTTCCTTTGTCCCGGAAGAATGATCGCATTGATAGGAGACACAGAAATAAGTCCATAGAGATCTCCTTCCATCGTGTCATAAGAGTACTTCTCGCTGAGTGGAAACTGTTTTTTTCTCAATGAGTCCATGCTTGTATGAAGCTTGTGTAGCGCCCCGCTCCTGAAGAGCAGACGCTGTTCTTTTGAAATGTAAGTTGGCTGAAGCTACAGTTTTTTCTCAGCTCATTATTACCTAAATTTATGGTTTCTGTACCAGTTTAGCTGGACTGTGCTATGATTTCCATCTGACCATGGGTGGTGCTGTCACCATTAGTGGATGTTGTAAATACAGTCTGGTTGGACATATTGAATGCTCTTTGCTCAGAAACAGGTTCGGTGGGAGTGGTTGATTCGCCATGCATTCCGGGTAAAGGTATAGTTAAGGGACAGACACCATTTTTTGTGGTTGGCTCTTCCTGACCTCATGGCCCTCCTGGCCTGGGGGAATTGCTGCTGCCTAGAAATCTGCCTTGGGGCCGACGGACCTAAGGCTCTGTTACTAGAAGAAGGCCCAAGGTCTTTGTGGACTATTGGTCCGTAGGATGGTCTTTTTGCTGTCTGGTCTGGAAGCAAGGGACTGTAGCAACAGGGGGGAGGACTCTTCGGGAGAGGACCGAGCGTAAGGCCTCATGCACACGAGACGCTGTTGAACGCGCGTTCAGAGGCAGTTGGACACTTTTTTCAACTGCCCCTGAACCCATTCTATTTTTTCCTATGTGTGCATGTACACAGTCTCGTTTTTTGGCGTTTTTAGGCAGTTGCGTTTGACCTCGTTTTTCCAGAAGCAAAAAAATGGGTTCGCGCCTAAACGCGGCTAAAGGCCGGTACACGTTTGCGTTTATGTGTTTTTAAAGGAACATTTTTTGACCCGACTTTGGGGCCACTTGGTGCTAGGAACCTCAAAATTTGCTGTGCAAACACAGTGGAACAAGCACTACAACATATTCAAATTTGGGGTTCCTAGCACCAAGTGACCCCGAGATATGGGGCCCCAAAGTCAGGTCGGAAAATGTCATTCTCTGCTCCAGAAGTGCTTGACATTTTGTGACCCGAATTTGGGGCCCCATATCTCGGGGCCACTTGGTACTAGGAACCCCAAATTCAGGTTATGTTGTAGTGCTAGTTCCACTGTGTTAGCACACCAAATTTGGGGTTCCTAGCACTAAGTAGCCTTGAGATATGGGGCCCCAAATTCGGGTCACAAAATGTCATTCTCTGCTGCAGAAAAGTGCTTGACATTTTCTGACCCGACTTTGGGGCCCCATATCTTGGGGCCACGTAGAGCTAGGAACCCCAAATTTGGAATTTGGATATGTTATAGTGTTAGTCCAACTGTGTTAGCACAACAAATTTGGGGTTCCTAGCACCAAGTGGCCCCGAGATATGGGGCCCCAAAGTTGGGTCGCAAAATGTCATTCTCTGCTCTGCAGACGCTTCTTGACGCAAACGCGGTAAAACGCGGCTAAACGCGGCATGCAAACGCGGCAAAACAGGCGTTTCTAAACGGCGGTTTCAGCTTTTAAATACATGTGTTCAGCAGAGTTTGCACCGGCGTCTCGTGTGCATGAAGCCTTAGGCTGGTATCTTGAGAAGAGCCTGGGAACTCAGTCGGAGACACATCTAAGATTGTCAGCTCTGTGGCAGAGACCGTATCTGAGCATCGCATCGGCTGCTAGATTAGTGAGAGAGATCTATCCGATGATTGCTAAGTCCAGCTACGAAGCTGCTGGTTGCTGGATATAAGAAATACCTTTATACTGCGAGATTCAAAGTACCTGAATCCCGTTCATCTTTTCATCCTGCTATTGCATTGTTTTTTTTTTCTCAATAAAACTTGGAAAAAAGGACTTAGGGTCCTTTCACACGGAGCGGATCCGTGATGATCCGCCCCGTGAACATCCGCTTGCTCAGCGGGGATCGTTCCGTCGATCCCCGCTGAGCAGGTAGATGACAGGTCCGTCGCTGCTCACTGTACAGCGACGGACCTGTCAGAGCGCCGCTCTCCCTTATGGGGGATCGGATGATGACAGGCCGTAGTGTCCTGGAGCCAGAAGGGATGTCAGCCAAGCAAGTCTTTAAACAGGAATGCAGAAGAGCATCTCTGTGATGTTGACCAAGGCGAATGCAGAGATCCTCTGGACTGGACGGCTGGGTTCACACTGGTGCGACACGACAGCCGTCCTACTTTGGATCCGACTTTGCCCTGCGACATGAAGCCGGCATGTGTCCGACTTTCAATGAACGGGGATCCGACTTGGATCCCCGCCAATGCCGGCACTGTGTTTGGTATGAATCTTTAGGGGGGAACTCCGCGCCAAATTTTAAATAAAAAACCGGCATGGGTTCCCCCTCCAGAGGCATACCAGGCCCTTGGGTCTGGTATGGACCTTGAGGGGAACCCCCTACGCCGAAAAAACGGCGTGGGGGGTCGCCCCCAATCCATACCAGACCCTTATCCGAGCACGCAGCCCGGCCGGACAGGAATGGGGGTGGGGACGAGCGAGCGCCCCCCCCCCTCCTGAACCGTACCAGGCCGCATGCCCTCAACATGGGGGGTGGTGCCTTGGGGGAGGGGGGCGCGCTGCGGCCCCCCCACCCCAAAGCACCTTGTCCCCATGTCGATGAGGACAAGGGCCTCTTCCCGACAACCCTGGCCGTTGGTTGTCGGGGTCTGCGGGCGGGGGGCTTATCGGAATCCGGGAGCCCCCTTTAATAAGGGAGCCCCCAGATCCCGGCCCCCCACCCTATGTGAATGAGTATGGGGTACAGCGTACCCCTACCCATTCACCTAGGAAAAAAGTGTCAATTTAAAAAAAAAAACACTACACAAATTTTTAAAGCATTTTATTAGACAGCTCCGGGGGTCTTCTTCCGACTTCGGGGGTCTCTCCGGTTCTTCTCCACGCTCTCCGGATCTTCTGCCGGGCTCCTCCGCTCTCTTCTGCTCTTTTGCCGCTCTTTTGCTAAAGCGGAGGAGCCCGGTCTTCGGTCTTCAATCTTCTGCCTTCTGCCTTCTGCCTTCTGCCTTCTGCCTTCTGCCCTCTTCTCCTGATGTTGACACGACGCTCTCTGGGGCTAGAATGCTCTCTGTGCGCTCTGCTCTGACTTATATAGGCGGTGACCCCGCCCCCTTATGCCGTCACAGTCCCTGGGCATGCTGGGACTGTGACGTTTTAGGGGGCGTGGTCATCACCCGATGACCACGCCCCCTAAAACGTCACAGTCCCAGCATGCCCAGGGACTGTGACGGCATAAGGGGGCGGGGTCACCGCCTATATAAGTCAGAGCAGAGCGCACAGAGAGCATTCTAGCCCCAGAGAGCGTCGTGTCAACATCAGGAGAAGAGGGCAGAAGGCAGAAGGCAGAAGGCAGAAGATTGAAGACCGAAGACCGGGCTCCTCCGCTTTAGCAAAAGAGCGGCAAAAGAGCAGAAGAGAGCGGAGGAGCCCGGCAGAAGATCCGGAGAGCGTGGAGAAGAACCGGAGAGACCCCCGAAGTCGGAAGAAGACCCCCGGAGCTGTCTAATAAAATGCTTTAAAAATCTGTGTAGTGTTTTTTTTTTAAATTGACACTTTTTTCCTAGGTGAATGGGTAGGGGTACGCTGTACCCCATACTCATTCACATAGGGTGGGGGGCCGGGATCTGGGGGCTCCCTTATTAAAGGGGGCTCCCGGATTCCGATAAGCCCCCCGCTCGCAGACCCCGACAACCAACGGCCAGGGTTGTCGGGAAGAGGCCCTTGTCCTCATCAACATGGGGACAAGGTGCTTTGGGGTGGGGGGCCGCAGCGCGCCCCCTCCCCCAAAGCACCAACCCCCCATGTTGAGGGCATGCGGCCTGGTACGGCTCAGGAGGGGGGGGGGTGCTCGCTCGTCCCCACCCCCATTCCTGTCCGGCCGGGCTGCGTGCTCGGATAAGGGTCTGGTATGGATTGGGGGGGACCCCCACGCCGTTTTTATCGGCGTAGGGGGTTCCCCTCAAGGTCCATACCAGACCCAAGGGCCTGGTATGCTCTTGGAGGGGGAACCCATGCCGGTTTTTTATTTAAAATTTGGCGCGGAGTTCCCCCTCAAGAACATCTGAGCACAAGTCGCGTGCCAAAGTCGGATCATGCAAGACGGCAATCCGACTTTGATCCGACTTCAATGATAGTCAATAGACTGAAGTAGGATCAAAGTCGGACCAAAGTAGTACAGGGAGCATTTCTAAAGTCGGAACGACTTGTGTCGGACCAGTTAGGACGGCTCCCATAGGGAAACATTAAATTTCACACGTCATGCGACATGAGCTCCCAATGTCGGAGCGTTTGTCGGACCAGTGTGAACCCAGCCTCAAGTAGGCAGGACTGACGAGCAGGATATCATCAACAGCTGAGTAACTGTGGAGAGAGATAGGAGCTGGCAATTAGCCGACAGCTGAGCGGCCAGCTCAGAGAAGGAAGGGTAATCATTCACATCAGTCCCTGCCCCCAAGGACCCCATAGTTTGCCATCCCTATTACAGCCCAACACAAGCACTAAGGATAATTAGTCACATCAGTCCTTGACCTCTAGGACCTTCACGGTATGCTGTCCCTATTGCAACCAAACATACACACTAAGGTAAATCGTTCGCATCACTCCCTGCCCCTGAGGACTTTACAGTATGCCATGCTTGTTACACCCAAATACATGAGCTAAGGATAATTAGCCCCATCAGTCCCTGCCCTTTAGAACTATACAGTGCCCTGTCCCTATCACAGCCACACACACACATACTAAGGACAATCCTTCACATCGGTCCCTGCCCCCGAAGACCCTACAGTCTGCCATCCTTATTACAAGCTCAACACATTCACTAAGGATAATTAGTCCCATCAGTCCCTGCCCCCTAGGACTACATGGTGTGCTGTGTCTCTATTGCAGCCAAACACACATACTAAAATAAGTTATTTGCAGCACTCCTTGTCCCTGGGAACTTTACAGAATTTCATCTCTATTACAGTCCAACACATGCATTGGGACAACCTTTCACATTAGTCCCGGTTCCCGAGGACCACACAGTATGCCATCCCCATTACAGCCAAGTATCATTAGTTGCAACAGTCCCTGCCCCCTAGAACTATACAGTGCCCTGTCCCTACTCCAGCCACACGCATATAATAAGGACAATCATTTACATCAGTCCCTGCTGCAAAGGACTCTACAGTCTGCTATCCTTATTACATCCCATCACATGCACCAAGGACAACCATTCACATCAGTCCCTGCCCCCGAGGACTCTACAGTCAGCTATCCCTATTACATCTAAGCACATCCACTAAGGAAATTCAGTCACATCAGGCCCTTCCCCTGAGCACCCCACAGTCTGCCATTACTGTTACAGCCAAATACATGCGCTAAGGATAATTAGTGGCATCAGTCCCCGCCCCCTAGGACTATACATTGCTCTGTCCCTATCACAGCCACGTGCATATAATAAGGATAATCAGTCACATCAGTCCCCGCCCGCTAGGAGTACAAGGTGTGCTGTCCTTATTGCAGCCATACACAAACATACTGAGGACAATCGCTCACATTAGTCCCACCCCCGAGGCCTTTCACCATCCACACTCCCAGGAGGACAGGAAATGAATCAGGAATTATGGCAGAGAGCATACACGTGTATTGTATGTACTGGTCCAGCCCATTAGGGGTCCTTATTGCAGCCATGCACACATACTAACGAGGATCAGTCACATCGGTCCCACCCCTGAGGGCTTTCACCATCCACCCTGCCAGGAGGACAGGAAATGAATCAGGAATTATGGCTGAGAGCATCCACATGTACTGGTCCAGCCCACTAGGGGTCCTTATTGCAGCCACACACACATACTAACGAGAATCAGTCACATCGTTCCCACCCCCGAGGGCTTTCACCATCCACACTCCCAGGAGGACAGGAAATAAATGAGGAATTATGGCTGAGAGCATCCACATGTACTGTATGTACTGGTCCAGCCCACTAGGCTCAATCTATAAACTAAATAGCACTTTTACAGTAGGTGGACTGACCCTTTAAGCCAACCATATATCATATTGACCTCAAATTTTTGCAAACCAAAATTTTAGAACTTTTTGAAATAGGTCACTTACTGTTTTTTCGTATTCCACAATATTTTTTGGCCCATCAAGGACTGTCTATGAACCCAGTTTTTTTTTTTTTTTTTTGCTTAATCACAAATTATAACTGTTATTACAGAAGCAGAAAAGGTTTAAGCAGCAATCCATTAGCACAGCAGAGTGACTTCATTTTATTAATCTCTCTAATTTGCGGGAGATTAGACTCTCGCACAATTTAAATTATAATGTGTGTTGCAATCATCCTTAACGAGAATGAAATGCAATTATATTCTACATTGCTGGGGAAAAAAAAAATCGGAGCATAGAAGATTATTATTACTAATTTATACTGAACTACTGTAAACTGCAAAGAAAAGTAGGTAATGCGCTTTAACAGGGCGGAAGTTTATAATTGAAAGACAAAGATTTTATTTTTTTTAAAACCGGTTACGATCACTAAATAACAAAGTGATACGGTAACCTCAATTTTTTGTGGCGGTAGAGGGACACGGCGGTGCAAGCTGGGACCTGACACCCCTCCGTGGCTACAGCAGTGGCAGTGGTGACCACCAGCATAGCAGAAAGAGTTAAAGGGTATGTATAGCCAAAACTTTTTGTTGTTGTTTTAGATTTAGAGTAGGTTAAGGGGTTAGGACCCCTGTCTAGTTTTTATGGCTGCCTGGGTCCTCAATGGGGAGAGCCAGCCTTTTTTAGTTGTCTTGATGACCAATATTACAAAAAATAAAAGTGATGGGAAATTTAAAATTTTAGAGTTGTCAGTAGAACAAGGGGGGAAGAGGGCGCACCCCCCCCCCTCCCCCAACCCCACCCCACCCCACCTGCTCCTCTATGATTTGACACAGCAAGAGTTTGTCAGCAGATCCCGGCCAATGATTCATGGGCGGGACCTGCTGATCAACTTGTGTCCAATCACAGCCCAGAGCCCTGTGTTGACAAACAACACAGAGCTCTGAACAGAGGGAACGATCGTTTTGTTCCCTTTCCCTGCGACGCTGCACACAAACACCCAAAAATTTTTCCCACAAATAGAGATTTTTTTGTTTCTATTTCCTTCTCAGAGGCAGATTCCACATCTCTTCATTGTTGGGGGGAAAAAAAACAAAAAAACAAATTTCTCCTGGAAAGCAAACGGCGGTCATTAACCACTTGTAGCCCCAGAAGATTTTACCCCCCTTCCTGACCAGAGCACTTTTTGCGATACGGCACTGCGTTGCTTTAACTGACAATTGCGCGGTCGTGCGGCGTGGCTCCCAAACAAAATTGATGTCCTTTTTTCCCCACAAATAGAGCTTTCTTTCGGTGGTATTTGATCGCCTCTGCGGTTTTTATTTTTTGCGCTATAAACAAAAAAAGAGCGATAATTTTGAAAAAAACACAATATTTTGTACTTTTTGCTATAATAAATATCCCCAATTGTTTTTTAAAAAAGCAAATTTTGTTCCTCAGTTTAGGCCGATACGTATTCTTCTACATATTTCTGGTAATAAAAATCGCAATAAGCGTATATTGATCGGTTTGCGCAAAAGTTATAGCATCTACAAACTATGGGATAGATTTATGGCATTTTTATTATTATTTTTTTTTTTTACTAGTAATGATGGCGATCTGCGATTTTTATCATGACTGCGACATTGCGGCGGACACATCGGACACTTTTGACACATTTTTGGGACCATTGACAATTATACAGCGATCAGTGCTATAAAAATGCATTGATTACTGTATAAATGTCACTGGCAGGGAAGTGGTTAACACTAGGGGGGCGATCAAGGGGTTAAATGTGTTCCCTAGTGTGTGTTCTAACTGTAGGGGGAGGGGCCTGACCTAGAGGAAATGACAGATCGTGATTCCTAGCTATTAGGAACTCACGATCTGTCTCTCCTCTAACCACAGAACAGGGATTTGTGCGTTTATACACACACATCCGTGTTCTGGCTCTCGTGCCCACGTTTGCGCGTCACGATGACCGCCGGCCACGCGCACCTGCTATCCCGACGTACAGCTACAATGGCTCGGCTCGCTCCGCTGAGTCTGGCTGCGGCCATTTTAACTGTGGGCAGCTGAAGCTGTTGCCTGTTCGCTTCCTGGATTTACACAGAGGCTCACCTCCAGCTCTGCAGCTCTCATTGGCCCTCTGATGACTCATCCCCCCTCCTTTCCTGCCAAACTCTCAGGAGAGTGAGAGAGAGAGAGAGAGAGAGAGAGAGCTGTGCATGATGTCATAATCCTAGTCTAATGACCAGACAAGAAACAGGAAGTGGGCTGTATAAGGAATTTACTGGCAGGAAAGAAATGTTTTGCTATCCAAAGTTAAAACAACAACAAGAGGAGAAGATTTAATAGATGGAAAGATGAAAAAAATACTGAAGGTCCATTTTAAGTTTATTAACCATAATTATAGTTTTTTTTTTTAATTATTATTATTATTTATTCATAATAAATACTACTAATAATAAAACCTATAATAATAGTTATAAACTATTAAATTATAGGTATTGGAATTTCCTTTCAAATTCAGTCACTATAAAAATCGCAGATCGCCGCCATTACTGATAAAAAAAAAATAATAATAAAAATGCCATAAATCTATATCCTGTTTTGTAGACGCTATAACTTTTGCGCAAACCAATCAATATATACGCTTATTGCGATTTTTTTTTTTTACCAAAACCAGAATACATATCGGCCTAAACTGAGGAAAAAATTGTTTTTTTATATATTTTTTGGGGGGATATTTATTATAGCAAAAAATAAAAAATATTGCTTTTTTTTTTTTTTTTCAAAATTGTCGCTCTTTTTTTTTTTTGTTTATAGCGCAAAAAATAAAAACGGCAGAGGTGATCAATTACCACCAAAAGAAAGCTTTATTTGTGGCGAAAAAAAGGACGTTGATTTTGTTTTGGTGTAACGTCGCACGAGCGCGCAATTGTCAGTTAAAACGACGCAGTGCCGAATCGCAAAAAGTGCTCTGGTCAGGAAGGGGGGGGGGGGGGGTAAATCCTTCCTGGGCTGCAAGTGGTTAATGACCGCCGTTTGCTTTCCAGGAGACATTCGTTTTTTTTTGGCTTTTTTCCCCCCAACAATGAAGAGATGTGGAATCTGTGAAGGAAATAGTTAACAATCCGATCGTCAGGTAAAGAGGTGATAAAAGGAAACCCTCCCCCAGCCCCTCCTCTGTTTGGAAGGAGACACAACAGGTGAGGAAAGACTTTTGGGTGGGTTTTGTCTTTTTTTTTTTTTAAAACATACAAAATACTCCGGGTGGAAAAATCTTTATTGAACTGGGGAAAAAAAAATTGAAAATCCTAAAATATTGATTTTAATGCAAAGAAAATACTACAGGTGTTCTATTTTTGTGAACTGGCAGTATGAAGCAGCGATCACAGCAGAAACCGCACATTGGCATGCGTCTTATGCACGTTTACATTCAGTTTAACGCTCGTTTTTTCCATCCACGTTTTATCCTGTGAGGTCACTTCCTCCTCTCTTAGGGGTTTTATGTGCACTGCAATGTATGGCGGTGAATTTGCACACATTTACATGCAGGGCTGGACCTCGCCTGTCTGATGGGGGGGAGGGTGCACATTATCCGCACACTCTCATTTTATGCTTGTGGCTATAATGGGCACCACGGTAGTTGGGCTGATGCCACTGGTCCTGGGGGGGGGGGGGGGGGGGATACTTAAATCTGAAGGGGCTCAGCCCCCCCCCCCCCCCCAGATCTGATCCTGTTTGCGTGCAGTTTTGTGTTTGCGGTGCAGAAACCTGCAGCATGCTGTGTTTTTTGTTTTTTGTTTTTTTTTTACTGCGTGGCAATACCATAACTCCCAACTGTTCCTGATTTTGAGGGACTTTCCCCGATTTGGAACGAAGTCCCCCTGCCCCTCTTTCCTCCTCATTTGTCCCTCGTTTTGGTCTGATCTATATAGATTTGTATAAAACTGCAACTTTTATCAATTTTTATCTTTCAAAAAGTGTTTCCCAGCGCTAAACCTTCCAATTTATAAATTGCTACGTTTGCAGGTTTCAAAAGCCAATCTAAAGGATATAAAGGAATAGTAGTGGTAAAAAAAAAAAAAAAACACTTGTGGGTTTAAAGCGGTTGTAAACCTTCCTACATTCTACGCATTAAGGTGAAAAAACACCTGGCAGTGACCAGCCCCCCCCCCCCCTTACCTGAGCCCTGGAACTTGACACGCCGGGGGCACGCAGTCTCTCTGCACGGGGTTCTCGGCTCTTGATTGGATAGATTGATAGCAGCACAGCCATTGGCTCCCGCTGCTGTCAATCAAATCCAATGACGCGAGGGCCGAGTCCGGCATTCGTGTCTATGGACGCAAATGCTGGACTCGGGAGCGTGCCCGCAAGGTAACCACCCCCCCCCCCCCCCTCCGGGAGAGCGCTTCTCCGAAGAGGGGGTTATCAGATGTGGGGAGGAGCCTCGAGAGCCACCGGGGGAACCCCAGAAGAGGATGTTCGGGGGCCACTCTGTGAAAAACGAGCTGCACACTGGAGGTAAGTGTGACATGTTTGTTATTTAAAAAAAAAAAAAAAAAAACCCTTACCATCACTTTAACAGTTTTTTTTTTTTGTATAATTCTCCTTTAAGAGGGCGTGGCAGGGGGTGTGTCCTATGCCTGCATAATTTTGCTAATAAGTGTCGCTCGTTCCCATCTCAAAAAGTGGTGTGTGATAGTGTGAACTGTGCCCATAGGATGACCTGGATTCTGGACTGTCTATGCAGTTAGATTGCTGTCATTCCCTCTGCACTTGGTGTGATTGGCCCGTATCTGTTATAGCATGTATTCTTTAGGACCCGTTCACACTAGATGGTGTGGTTTTTTTTTTTTTTTTTTTTTGTTTTTTTTTTCAGTGCATTTGTAATGTATAGACTTTAAAGCGGGGTTCCACCCAAATTTTGAACAATATCTGTATGTATTCTCTTCCTTGCCTAGATGCTGACAAGCCGTTTAAAAAAATTTTAATTACCTTTTATTTTTCTATTCTTCTTTGCACTTCCTGGTTCTCCTCCCGTGGGAGTAGGCGTGTTTCTAGGCTCTCCCAGACTCCTGGGAGCTAGTCTCAGGCTTCCCAGGATGCCACTGAGCATGTGCGGGAACGAGCAGTGAATGCTGGGAGCACAGCATTCACCACATCCAGGAAATAAATGCTTGTGGGCTTCAAATGCCCACAATGAAGATGGAAACCGCCTGCAGTGAATAATATAAGTTATTCTTTCCGACAAAATCTGACACAGGCGGACATATTACACACAATATGTGAGTGTGTAATGCTGAGAAGAAAAGTTTGTGAATGAACTAAAAAAAAAAAAAAAAGATAGATGGACCCCCGCTTTAACTCCTTCGTGCCGATTGTATGCAAATATGCATTCTCGGATTGGAGTTCTCCCGGGGTGATGCCTGCAGCTGCACTGCTGGAACCACAGAGACACGTTCGTTATTGTAGGACATCGGCTCCACATGCGATTATCCGGCCTTGGAAACTTTGTTTCTGAGTGTTCTGCATTTTTTTTCTGGCCCTTAAATGCCTCCTATGGTCACCTGCAGTGCGTGGTGGCGGTCGTAAACTCTTTAACCACTTCAGGCCCGGGAAGATTTGCCCCCTTAATGACCAGGCCATTTTTTTTGCGATATGGCACTGCGTCGCTTTAACTGACAATTGCGCGGTCGTGCGACGCTGTACCCAAACAAAATTTTCCTTTTTTTCCCCCTACAAACAGAGCTTTCTTTTGGTGGTAAAAACCGCAGAGGGATCACTTCTACGGTTTTTACTTTTCGTGCTATAAACAAGAGCGACAATTTTTACGTTTTGTTATACTTAATATCCCAAGATGTTTTTTTAAAAAAGATTTCTTCATCAGTTTAGGCCAATATGTACATATTTTTGGTAAAAAAAAATTCGCAATAAGCGTATATTGGTTTGCGCAAAAGTTATAGCGTCTACAAAATAGGAGAGAGATTTATGGTATTTTTATATTTTTTACTAGTAATGGCGTGCGATCTGCGTTTGAAATTTTTTTTTTTTAGTGGGACTGCGACATTGCGGCGGACAGATCAGACACTTTTTTGGGACCACTGACAATTGTACAGCAATCAGTGCTATAAAAATGCCCTGATTACTGTGTACATGTCACTGGCAGGGAAGAAGTTAACACTAGAGGGGCGATCAAGGGGTTAAATGTGTGTTCCCTCATGTGTGTTTCTAACTGTGGGGGGAGGGGACTGACTGGAGAAGACAGATCGTTGTTCCTAATTACTAGGAACAGCAGATCTGTCTCTCCTCCCCAGTCAGAACAGGGATTTGTGTGTTTTTACATTGACAGATCCCCGTTCTGGCTCTCAAGCCCGCGATCGTGGGTGTCCAGTGGACATCGAGGCCACCTGCATTGGGTTCCCCGCAGTGCAGCGGGCACGCGCCTGCTATGGCTCTTAAAGGTGCCAACGTACCAGTACAGCGTTTCGCGGGAATGAGCTGACCTGCCGACGTATGACGGCGGCTGGTCAGCTAGTAGTTAAATCATCATTGATTGTAGTGTACACAATTGTCTCAAATTCTGGGAAGGCTTGTGCTCCAAGTGGACAGCATCCCTGAGGAAGCCCAGATTGAGGGCGAAACATGTTGGGAACTCCATCAAATTTGTTGTAAAAAAATGATTTTAATAAAATTGGAAAAAAAAATAAAGCAACCCTGCCCCACCCCCCCAATGCTCACGTGCAAATGCAAACTCGCATGTCAGTCCTACACACGTGTAAGCGACAATCGCACCACACATGTGAGGAAGCGCTGCAATCTTCAGAGCGAGAGCAATAATTCTAGCACCAGACCTCCTGTGTAACTCCAAACTGATAACCTGTAAAGGCTTTTAAAGTGTCACCTATGGAGATTTTTAGGTACCGTAGTGTGGTGCCGTTCCAGGGGAGCGTACACAATTCTAAAGCAAAAAAATGGAAAAAGGTCCCCCGAGCGGGGTTTTTAGGCAGCTAACCATAGATATGAACAAGGCATTAAATAAAATATTATATTAAAGTGCTTTATTGAAGGGTAATGAATGAATGTAACATACAAATATAAATTGGGAGCTCCAGTGGGAAAATACCCATACCAAATACATATAATAGCAAACATAGGTTATACACAGCATATGATAAGGCTATTGCATAACAATCCTGACGCGTTTCGACCCATGAATTTTGGGGTCTCTTCAGAGGATGAGTTTGCTACAAAAAAGAAGAAAAATTTATAACAGTATGTCCAGCTTATTTAAAAGAATTACAGCATAGGCAAGTTTGTTTAGCAACACTTTGCACATAATTACCACTGAGTTTGGATGTACCCCTCGATCAGAGCCTCCCCACACAGCAGCCAGACCATCCATCCATGCCCGCACGTAGCAGCACCCCAGGAAGAAGGGGGAACAGGAATCCACTTGATATGGCTTACAAGGAGTCACACGTATAATTGCCCCCCTACCCCCTACCAACACACCACTGGGGGGTGGGGCTGGAACCTATTCTAAAGCATGACGCGTTTGGTATCCATTTACTCGACGTACCATCTTTTATATTTTACCAAAAAAGTGCGTATTATAATGTTTTTGTGCATTAAAATTCATTAAAGTAATATTTCTAAAATTTGGACTTCTATTAAGCTACATTTTATTAATGAAAAAAGTTTGTATTGGCGTTGAAATAGATTTTCCCACTTCAGCCGTCTTCTGTAGACGGGGAACAATCTACAGCCTTTTGATGCAGATCAGACATTTTTTGCTGTGTGTCTGCAAGAAAAAAAAATCTCCTAACCGTTCCAACCAAGTATGACATTAATAAGAAAAATAGATTTCCTGGGCTGTCTCTGGACATTACCTGTAATCAAGCCACAGGAGAAATGTTCTTAAGATGATTGCTGTGAAATTATACCATTTTTTTTTTTACAATGCTATTTGTATTATTGTGGAGAGATTCTGGATCATTTTGCTGAAAGGGTTTCTGTGATTGGTGCTGGTCCTTAAGGGGGAAAAAAAACACTTATATATAAAGTTTATTTTTTCTATGAAAGTTTTGCCTAGACTACTGTATATATTTTCTTTCCTTTTAGCAGTAGTAGAGTTTTCCCTTATCGTCTTTCAGGACAGCACTTGAGAGAGTGACTCCTCCCCTTGCCAACAGGAAACACCTCTTCCACCAAACTTTAAAAGGAGGCTCCTTTCCACACATTGTCAGTTTTTGTGTTTCCTCCGGAGGGAACACTTCGTGGGGAAGTCAGGGCTCTCAGGTGCTGTCCTGGGAGCTCAGGTTTCCTGGTTTTTTTTCATCAAACACCTTTTACCTCATGAGAGCTGTTCCTCCCATTCCACAGCTGAGGTGAAGTGCTGCTGGCTGGGCTCCCTCTCCCTCTTCATATGGGCTCAGGGTGAGTCCGACTGTCGTGGGCATCGCTCCTAGGCGGCGGCAAGACAGGCGGTGGCCGTTTACTATATTTTTTTCTCAGGTCCACCGCCTGTTGCTCATTTGCACCGCCGCCATATTGGGGATGGCAGCGGGGCTCCATCCGCCGGAAGTGAGGCATCCGGAGGGGGCGGCGCCCACGGAACAGGCGTGCGGCGTTATTTCCGCCGGAAATCGCAGAGGGAAAGGGGAGGAACGGGGCTGGTGCTTATTTAGCGGTTCTGGTCCGGCGCACTGGCGCTATTGGAGTCCGGAACCGGCGTTTAGCCACACAAACACAGCAAGCGCTCCTCGATGGAATCGATGGCGGCAGCGAGTGGGACAGGCACAGGCACCAGCAAGGCCCAGGTAAGGTGCAGTTGTATACTGTCTTCCCTGTACTGTGGGGTCTCTCTCTCTCTCTCTCTATCCCCCCCCCCCCGGTGGCAGGGGCCTGTCTGGGCACATAAAGCAGTTAGCTCTTTTTTTTTTTTTTTTTTTTTTTTTTTTTTGAGAAAAGGATGTTTTAATAGCAGTACTTTATGCCATGAACTCATATGGAATTGGCTCAAGGAGCTCAGGTTCCTTTCCAAATGTTCGGACAAAGTGAGCTTCACTTGGTTGGGCTGGCTGACGTTTTAGCTCCACCCAGGTGCCGTTCTCTTTTGCTTCTTTTTTCTTCCTCTCGTTTTCCTTCACACGTTGCAGGAAACTGTCTCTGCTCTTTGAGTGGCGGATGTGCTCTACGCGGACATTGATTCTCTTTGCAAGAATCTTGCCTTTGACTTGTTTGTTCACAATTATTCCAACAGCATGCTGTGTGACATTGTAGATCCGACCAGTCTTGCCATGGTAGCACTTGTGTGGCATACCTTTCTGGATTGTGCCTGTACCCTTGATGTCCACAATATCACCCTTCTTGTAGATGCGCATATAGGTTGACAGTGGCACCGGACCATGCTTGCGGAAGGGTCTAGAGAACATATAACGGGTTCCTCGTCTTTTGCCTCTTGTGTTCGTCATTTTTCACTAACAATTGCCCCCTACTGCAAGATGGCGGGTCCGGTGGAAAGCAAAGCAGTTAGCTCTTACTGTGCACCTGTGGTGAGCATCCTTGGGTATAGGACAGGTTGTCTCACTGGGATGGTTTCTTCTTTTGTCTCATGGCAGGCCAAGAGCTCTGATCCAGTGGCAAAAAGAAAATGTCCTTCATGTAAATCCAAGCTACCTGAAGGATAGAAGAAGACGTTATGTCAAGCTTGTATTGATTTGCTAGTTAAAGAAGAAGCTTCTTCCGCTTGCAGCGACTTGATTGCATCAGTTAAAAAGGAACTTGATGCGACTATTCAATCATTTCGCTCTTCCCTAGCAAACCCATCCCTGAGTCAGCCTACTACCTCACAGTCCTCCCAAGGCTCACTTATAGTCCCGGCGATGGAGACTGAGGCATCTCCTACCCCAGAGGGACATTCCCCCTCTCAATCTGAGGATTCTGATGAGGGTGAGGAAGGAGAAAATTTACCTTCAAGATTTAAATTGTCTTTAGAACAGGTAGATGGCCTGTTAAAAGCAATCTATACCACACTGGGTCTGGAGGAGGAAAGAAAGGAGTTATCTCTGCATGATAAAATGTATGCAGGGCTTAGCGAGCACAAAAATCGCATTTTCCCAGTACACTCTGTTATTTCTGAAGCTATTAAGAAAGAGTGGGCAGAGCCAGAGAGAAAGCCTTTCTTTCCCAAAGCCTTAAAAAGGCGTTTCCCTTTTGATGAAGATCCAGCGGCGGTTTGGAACAAAAACCCCAAACTAGATGCCGCGTTTTCCCAGGTCTCGAGGTCTACAGATTTGGCATTCGAGGACATGGGGGTGTTGAGAGATCCCATGGATAAAAGGATGGACCAGCTACTAAAGAGGGCTTGGCAATCCATCATGGGAAATCTTAAACCTACTATGGCAACTACAGTGGTATCCAGAAATATGGAGTTCTGGTTAGAGCAACTTAAGGCCCATATCTCAGCAGACTCACCAAAACAAGAAATTTTGGATTCATTTTCAACTCTGTCTGCCGCTGTCGCATTTATATCGGATGCTTCAGCGGAATCAATTAAAATGACAGCTAGATCTGCTGCCCTAGCCAACTCAGCCAGAAGGGCTCTGTGGTTGAAAACTTGGCCGGGGGACGCGGCATCCAAAAACAAGCTGTGTGGGATACCGTTCCTGGGTGACTTGCTTTTTGGACCTGATTTAGATGCGGTTCTAGATAGAACTGCTGATAAAAAGAAGTCTTTTCCCATCAAAAAGAAAAAGCAGCCAGTTAAACGGTTTTTTCGTTCCCAAAGGGCTCAAGAACAAACCAAACCCCAGGAGAAAAGAAAAAATTGGGCATTGCAGAAGGGTAAAGGCAAAGAAAATGTCCTTTTCCATCCTCCTGCAGCCTCCGGTAAAGCACAATGACTTGTGCGTACCAGTGGGGGGAAGGCTTCAAAGTTTCCTTCCCCTTTGGGCCAGCATGACAGAAAGTCTATATATTTTGGACATGCTGTCCCAAGGTTACAGGATAGAGTTTTCGGATCGCCCGCCAGAAAGATTCTTTGTAACAAACCTACCAAGGGATCTAACAAAGGCTCTGGCCATGAAGAACCTTTTAAAGGATCTGAGGCACCAGAGGGTAGTGATACCAGTATCCCCAGAAGAACAGGGTCAGGGTTTCTATTCACACATCTTTCTGATAAGAAAACCATCCGGAAACTTCCGTCTTATCCTCAACCTAAAACCCCTGAACAAGTCAGTCCTATACAAAAAGTTTTGTATGGACTCAATTTTCACGGTCAGAAACATTCTGACAAAAGATTGTTTTATGGCATCAATAGATCTGAGGGATGCTTATCTTCATATTCCTGTAGCACCTCAGTCCCAGAAGTTCCTGAGGTTTGCGGTGAATATGGGCAAGGAGATTATACATCTTCAGTTCAGGGCCCTTCCCTTCGGCCTGTCGTCAGCTCCTCGTATTTTTACGAAGATAATGGCGGAAGCTCTCGCCCCTCTTCGACTCCAGGGGATTGCGGTAATTCCATATCTGGACGACCTCCTCTTTTTTGCCCCATCCAGGGAAAAGTTGCAGGAGGATTTGAACAAATCCCGCAGTCATTTGGAGTCACTAGGGTGGATAGTGAATGTTCAAAAATCAAATTTCATCCCAGCTCAGCAAGTACTGTTTCTGGGTTATTTGATAGATTCAGTGGAGCAAAAGATTTTTCTCCCAGAAGAGAAAAAGATCAAGGTCCAAAGGGTAATAACGGCACTACAAACAAATCAACTGATTTCAGTCCGAAAGGTTATGTCGGCTCTGGGGACATTAACCTCTTCAATGCCAGCCATCCAATGGGCAAGGCTGCATTTCAGGACTCTCCAGAGGTTCCTTCTAAGGACATGGAACCACAGGACGGAGAGTTTGGATACAAAAGTAAAGATTCCCACCAGAGTCAAACGTTCACTTTGGTGGTGGAAAAGTCAGGTGGTACTGCAAAGAGGTCTTCTTTGGTCTTTTCCGACCGGGAAAGTGGTCACAACAGACGCCAGTTTGCAGGGATGGGGGGCCCACATGGGTCAAGCCTTAGCGCAGGGAACATGGTCCCAGTTCGAGGCCCAAAGATCCTCAAATTGGAGAGAGCTGAAGGCAGTTGCCCTAGCATTAGCTTTCTTCTCTCAAAACCTCATAGGTTGCCATGTCCAGATTTTGTCGGACAATGCCACGGCCATAGCCTACCTGAACAAACAGGGAGGCACAAGAAGCAGGGCCCTTCACTTACTGTCAGTAGAGATTCTGGAGTGGGCGGAGAACCACTTACTATCTCTATCCGCAGTCCATCTAAAAGGCACATTGAACGAAGTGGCGGATTATCTGAGCCGACAAAAAGTTCAGGAATCAGAGTGGAGTCTGAACAGGAAGGTGTTTGCATTAATCACCAGTGTTTGGGGCCTTCCGCAGGTAGATCTGTTTGCTTCAAAACAAAACACGCAGCTCCCGAATTTTTTCTCCCTTCAGAGAGACATTTGCTCTCAGGGGATAGATGCTCTGGCACATCCGTGGGATTTTCACCTGGGGTATGCTTTTCCTCCATTTCGATTAATCCCTCTAGTGTTGAGGAAAATACTGAAAGAGAGAGTATCAATCATTTTGATTACTCCATATTGGCCAAAGAGAGCTTGGTTTTCCACGATTCTGCAGTTGGCAATCAAACCATGTTGGCATCTCCCGCTCAGTCAGGATCTGTTGATTCAGGGGCCAGTGCTTCATCCAGGGGTAGACAGGTTAAAGCTCACTGCCTGGTATCTGAGGAGCAATTAATGAGAAGCAAAGGCTTTTCAGAACGTTTAACTGCTACGTTGCTTTCCAGTAGGAAAAAGGTAACCAGGGATATTTACGCCAAAGTATGGAAAGTCTATGTTTCTTTCTGTCATTCCGAACATAGGGGGGTTAAAGACCTAGTTTCAGTGCTGGAATTTTTGCAAAAGGGTGCAGACAAGAATCTGGCGGTCAGCACTCTTAAGGTGCAGGTGGCTGCCTTGGGAGTTTATCTGGAGAGATCCTTATCTTCAGAAACTCTGATCATGAGATTTTTCAAAGCACTTTCCAGGTCGAGACCGGTACCGGTGAAGCATTTCCCAAATTGGGATCTCTCGGTGGTTCTGCAGGCTCTGGCAAAAGAACCATTTGAGCCTTTACAGGCCATATCCCTAAAGAATTTAACTTTGAAGACTATTTTTCTGGTCGCAATTACTTCAGCAAGAAGGATTAGTGAACTGCACGCCCTATCAGTAAAAGAGCCTTTTTTGTCAGTTTTTCCTGATAGAGTTGTCCTTAAAGTAGATCCGGGGTTTTTGCCAAAAGTGGCAAGCTTTAGTAACAGGTCTCAAGAGATTACTCTACCAACCTTTTCTGCTAACCCTTTGGGTGCAAAGGAAGAGCAGTTTCACAATTTAGACGTAAGACGTATCCTATTACAGTATTTGGAAGTAACAGGAGGGTTTAGAGTTTCAGATTCATTATTTGTTCTTTTCTCTGGAAACAAGAAAGGCCAACAAGCATCAAAAGCATCATTGGCTAGATGGCTTAAGACAGCTATTTCTGTAGCCTATTCTCAAATGGGTTTATCTTCCCCGCTGGGAATTAGGGCTCATTCAACAAGAGCCCAGGCCACTACATGGGCAGAAAGAGCTGGTGCCACCCCAGATCAGATTTGTAAGGCGGCTACGTGGTCAAGCTACTTAACGTTTGTCCGTCATTACAGACTGGATCTCCTATCAGCAGGTGATCAGGCTTTTGGCAGAAAGGTTCTGCAGGCTGTGGTCCCTCCCTAGGGGGGTAAGTCTCTATTATCCTCTCAAGTGCTGTCCTGAAAGACGATAAGGGAAAATTCAAGTTAGACTTACCGGTAACTTGTTTTCCTTGAGTCTTTCAGGACAGCAGCATCCCGCCCTATTGTTTTTTCATATATATACTGTGACTAATCATATCTCGATTATGTGTTCCAGTTTGGGGCCGGAGGTTCTCTACTACTACTGACAATGTGTGGAAAGGAGCCTCCTTTTAAAGTTTGGTGGAAGAGGTGTTTCCTGTTGGCAAGGGGAGGAGTCACTCTCTCAAGTGCTGTCCTGAAAGACTCAAGGAAAACAAGTTACCGGTAAGTCTAACTTGAATTTTTGCTTTGGCTCTGGAGAAAACCAAGAACTGTTTAGGCTTTGGCTCTATAGGAGCAATCAAGCAAACTTCATCAAAAATGATTGGGAAAAAATGGGCATTAGAAATGATTCTCGTGGCCCATAGACAACAGTATGATTCTCATTCTTTCATTTTCCCCACTGAACCAAAAATGCTGATGGTAGAGTGTACATGCTACACAGGGGTGTAACTACAGTTCATGGGGCACCATAGCCAATTTATGATGGTTGGGCTGAGACGTTGGGCTGAGATGTTGGGCTGAGACGTTGGGCTGAGACGTTGGGCTGAGACGTTGGGCTGAGACGTTGGGCTGAGACGTTGGGCTGAGACGTTGGGCTGAGACGTTGGGCTGAGACGTTGGGCTGAGACGTTGGGCTGAGACGTTGGGCTGAGACGTTGGGCTGAGACGTTGGGCTGAGACGTTGGGCTGAGACGTTGGGCTGAGACGTTGGGCTGAGACGTTGGGCTGAGACGTTGGGCTGAGACGTTGGGCTGAGACGTTGGGCTGAGACGTTGGGCTGAGACGTTGGGCTGAGACGTTGGGCTGAGACGTTGGGCTGAGACGTTGGGCTGAGACGTTGGGCTGAGACGTTGGGCTGAGACGTTGGGCTGAGACGTTGGGCTGCTGACAGCAGTCCTTGCACTAAAGAGAGACCAGTGCTGTGGATAGAAGTAACCCCATTTATACTTTTCTGTTGGCCTGTCTTGACATGCCACCAGTTTACCGCTACCTCCACTACAGGTATTTGACCCTTCTGGGTGGAATGAATACCTGCAGTGGGCTTGTAGAGGCATACGTGGCAGGGGAAGGTCCAGATATTTACACATTGGAAGCATGGAAGTGGCAGCTTGTGGGCATGGCCAAATCCTCCATTCCCTTTGTACAGTGGTCAGATACACAGTGCCACCTACAGAGGGGGAGGTAAACTGCACCTGACTACAAGTGTTTTTAAAAGACTGGCTGGAGTGGTAATTAGTTTAATTGTGACAAATGAAAACCCCTCAGCCCCGGTCATTGGTGTCTATCACCCAACTATGTGATAATTCAACCCCAGCCAGCTTCATTGGTGTCAGTGATTTTCAGAGAATGGAAGTACTGTGTCTCTTTAGAATGCAGTATTTGCTGGCTTTGACCAAGTCAGTGGCAGAATTTTGAGCCAGCTGTTGGAAGAAGATCCCTCCGACACTGGTGGTCCTAGTGGCAGAACATATGAGTAGGGAAGGACTGGACCCAGACGAACAGCCCACACCACCTGGCCTTGGCTGGGCCCCCTCTGCTCTAGACCTTATAGTAGCCATGTGGGCCATACTTTAGCGTATACAAGGGCCGTCCTGCTGGTGGGCTTTACTGCTAATCCCATTGTGACAAACGCGGGAGTCGGCACCATTTACCCAAAGACAGATGCCAACGTTGGTGTATGTAAACTCGAAGAATAAAGTTATTTGCTCCATTTTGATGTGTTAAATAAGTGCTATAAGTTCAATAAATGCAAATACTTGTTGATCCCACCTGAAATCCAGGGAGGTTGTCACTGTGTACTCTGCCTCTGCTGCACTGGTAGCCAAAGCAGTTCTATGCCAGACCCCTAATGTCTCACTTTTGAGACAGTAAAAAACTGAGGACACAGATCTCAGATCCTTTCTCTGCAGCCTCAGCTGCACTTCAGAAATAAGAGGAAGTGCTCTGTACAGAGGCTTCCTGTTCACTCACAAACTGATGCTGTCAGGGTTGGGCTCAGCCCTTCCTTCTCTGAGCTGGCCGCTCAGCTGTTGGCTAATTGCCAGCTCCCATCTCTCTCCAGTTACTCAGCTGTTGATGATATCCTGCTCGTCAGTCCTGCCTACTTAAGCTGTCCAGTCCAGAGGTTCTCTGCCTTCGCCTTGGTCAACATCACAGAAACTATATCCTCTGATCCTGTTCACGACTTGCTTTTCTGACCTCCCTTCTGGCTCCAGATCCTGCTTGCTGTTCCACTACATTGATCCCTGACTTCTGGCTTGGCTGACTATCCGTTCTGGTTACTGAACTCTGGCTGTGTTTTGACTACGTTTGTTCTTTTTACTTTTATTATTGAACAAGTCTGATTTCACTGTACTTCTGTCTCGGTCTGATTTCATGTTTTCTGACAGAAGCACTGTGCTTCGGTTATGAATGACCACAGGGGTGATGGGTACTGATCACTCACTGTGTTCATACAGGAAAGGGGCCAGTACAACATGACGCAGGGGGATGAGAGCTGTGGGGTAAGGTGATCCTGGACAGGAAAGGTCATGATCAGAGGTGGGGGGGGTCATATTTGAAACTGGCCCCCCCCAACCCTTTGACTCCCTTACAACAGCTAACAGTTGACGGGGGAGAGGAGATGAAGCTGGTTGGCTTGCGGGAGGGGTTTCACGGAACTGCCGGAGTCATAAAGCTGCGCAGGTCCCCCTGTTCAACTGATTGGGCCTGGGCCCTATACAGGAGGGCCAGTGCTACCCCCTTATCGGTGACCATAAATAGCTGTGGCTTGAGTTCAGCTTAATTGAACATGGTCAGTTTGTCTATTTCCTATAAAAAAAATGAAATAAATTAAACAAATATTAAAAAAATAAAAAACAATATTAAAATTAAAAATTACAAAAAAAAAATAAAAAAAATAATAAAATTAAAAATTACAATACTAGCATGCTGAATTGATATCTGATGTGAACTACATCTACTTTTTATGTCTGGTTATATAAATGTGTGACATCTCAAACCTTTACCTGATTTAAAAAAAAATATTAAAAATAAAAACCAGTATTAAAAATAAACCAATATTAAAAATGTATAAAAACCAACATAAAGAAATATTAAAAATAAAAACAATTCCCTGGTTTTCCGAAGCAGAATTTCCTAGCATTTTTTGTTTTCCGACACCGCTAATGTTGTACCATCGGAATGTCCCCATCCATCATACGTACTTCTGTCATGACACAAATAAGAGCAAAACCAGCTTTTTGTCAGCAGCACTTGACATAATCAGGCGGCTGTTTCAGGAGCGATAAAGAAAATAAACTGGGAAAGGTCTCCAATCCCACAGCAGAATTCTTCTTTGACTTTAATGAAATGAAATATATCCGGAAGGCTTGTGAGTGACAGGCTGATCCAGCAAACGGCGTATGAACCAGTTTTTTTTTTCCCCTCCTCTGGTGGAATATCGGCGCAATTTGTAGCATGTGTCAGAAGTAAAACTGTGTGCGTTGCGTATTTAAAGGTCCATTTCCACATTCAGCGCGTGATTTCCCAACTTTCACAAGTGTTTTCTATTGGTTTCCTATGCAGTTGAAGTAAATAACAGCACAGTGCGCAGCGTGGAGGGAAGTGGAGTAGTTTGTAGTATATCCTGTAAAGCGCAGTGTACATAGTGGATTGGTTTGATATACACGAAATTACCAAAAGTATTGTGACGCCCGCCTTTACACGCACATCAACTTTAATGGCATCCCAGTCTTAGTCCATAGGGTTCAATATTGAGTTGGCCCACCCTTTGCAGCTATAACCCTTCTTTTTCAAGACCCCTGCAATCCCCCCCCTGGCATGCTGTTAATCAACTTATGGGCCACATCCTGATGGCTGCCCCCCCGTTCTTGCATAATCAATGCTTGGAGTTTGTCAGAATTTGTAGGTTTTTTTTTTTTTTTTTTTTTGTTCACCCACCTCTTGAGGATTGACCACAAGTTCTCAATGGGATTAAGGTCTGGGCAGTTTCCTGGCCATGGACCCAAAATTTGGGGGTTTTATTCCCCAAGCCTTAGTTATCACGTTTGCCTTATGGCAAGGTGCTCCATCATGCTGGAAAAGGCATTGTTCCTCACCAAACTGTTCTTGGATGATTGGGAGAAGTTGCTCTCAGGATGTTTTTGCACCCTTCCTTAGTCATGGCTGTGTAATAAGGCAAAAATTGTGAGTGAGCCCCCTCCCATGGCTGAGAAGCAAACCCCACACACGAATGGTCTCAGGGTGCATGACCCAGGACTGATGGTGGCACTCACCTTTTCTTCTCTGGACGAGGTTTTTTCCGGATGCCACAAACAATTGGAAAGGGGATTCACCTTTTGCAGAATATCATTCTGTCCCCGATGTTTTACTGGAGAGAAGTGGCTTCTTTGTTGCCCTTCTTGACACCAGGCCATCCTCCAAAAGTCTTCTCCTCACTGTGCATGCCGATGTATTCACACCTGCTTTCTGCCATTCCTGAGCAAGCTCTGCACTGGTGGTGCCTCGATCCCGCAGCTGAATCATCTGTAGGAGACGGTCCTGGCGCTTGCTGGACTTTCTTGGTTGCCCTGAAGCCTTCTTCACAGATGCAGTGGAAATGTTTTTTTTTTTTTTTTAAGAGATTAAGTTCATTTTCATGGCAAAGAGGGACTTTGCAATTCTTCTGATCACTCTTCATAACGTTTTTGTCAGAAACCATGAATCAGACTGAGACAGAAATGCAGTAAAAAATCACACCTTTTAATGTGATAGTAAAATAATAGTACAGGTCAGTAAACTTGGGCAAAACATAAGGCAGGGATCAGAAGCCAATGCGGGTAGTCTGACAAGCCAGTAAGCAGGAAACCGGAGATCCACGTAGTCGGAGGCAGAAGAACAAGATCGGGGGCCAGAAGGGACGTCAGCCAGGCAAAGTCTTTTCACAGGAACACAGCAGAGGAACTCCAGATATGTTGACCAGGCGAAGGCAGGGAAGGAATGAGCAAGGCAGTTTATGCTCACAAAGTGCTGCAACCCAAATCCATAATTGGTTGTTTTGGCTCCCATTGTTAAAAAAACAAACAAAATGCATTTAGCAAAAAAAAATCAATGCAAGTGCTTTTAAATTGTGTTAAACACAACACTAGTGGTGTGAATCCAACCTCAGGGAAGACCTAATGGTGGCCATACAAACTTCAATAAATTGATTTTTTCTGATCTCTTCCAACAGGAATATATTCAAAGACCCATTATATACTGTAGAAAATGTAGCGGCTTAACTACAGGGGAATAATGGAGGAGATTGGTTCTTCCATATGCTGTAGCTCCTCCTATTCAGCTTCTTTTTTTTTTTCTGCCCCCCGCCACCTCCTTATCCCCCCCAAGCTCTGCTTGGTTCTCCCCTTCCCTCTCCCACTGGTTGCTGCGGGGGATGTGTCAGAATAGAGAGTGAGGGAAGGGCCGGTAAATTGGCCCTTTCCTTGTCTGAATGAATAGTCAGTGATCAGTACCAATCGCTCCTGTGTCTCTTCATAACTGAAGCATAATAAACCCTTCACTATGCTTCAGTTTATGAAAGAACAGGAAGCTCTGTATAGAGCTATTCCTGTTCATTCTGTGCAGCTGAGTCTGCAGGGCTGTGTCCTCAATCTCCTTTCTCTGTCTCAAAGGTGACCCCCTGATATCTCACCAGAGATTGCCATTTGCTTACCAGGACTTAAATTACATTTCCCTGGGCCCCATCACGTCAACAGAGGGCCCAAAAAGTGAGAGCAGAAGAGGGTTTTTTTTTTTCATTTTTTAGAGCATAGGTGGATAAAGGCAGTGCCGTCAGTGGGGTTGGGGGGCCCCATCAGGAAGGCTGTACGGGGCCCCATGCTTTCTAACAGCAGTCCTACCCATGCCTCACTACCCTCTCCTGTTAAAAGTTTCTTCTGCAATAAATTACAAAAAATTCACCCAGACTGATTCCTGCACCAGAGTGAATGGACTATTGCTGCGTGCCTGGCTGCCTTTGCACTGCTTTGGAAAAGAACCTGAATAATCCACAGCGGCCCCTTCGGGGGCAGCGCCTAGACATGTGCAATTTGTTTTGTTCCAAATCAAAATTCGGACAGATTTTTTGTTATTTGGACGTATCCAAATTCTGAATCACGATGGTTACGAATTTGAACAAATACTCTGAAATAACGAAATTAAATTTGCTTAAAATCACGATATTTGAATTGGGAAATGAATGTGAATATATCCTAGATGTGAAAAATTCATCAGCCACAATTTAATTGAAAAATTGACTTTTCGGAATTTGGTGGGGTGGCAATTTGGTGGAATGGAAAGTTGGTGGAATGGAATTGAAGTTTGGTGAAATTTGGGTCAAGCGGAATGGAAATTTGGGTGGAACTGCAAAGTTGATGGAAACTTGGGTGGAACTAGAAAGTTGATGGCAATTTGGGTGGAACTGGAAAGTTGATGGAAACTTGGGTGGAACTGGAAAGTTGATGGAAACTTGGGTGGAACTGGAAAGTTGATGGCAATTTGGGTGGAACTGGAAAGTTGATGGAAACTTGGGTGGAACTGGAAAGTTGATGGAAACTTGGGCGGAACTGGAAAGTTGATGGAAACTTGGGCGGAACGGGAAAGTTGATGGAAACTTGGGCGGAACGGGAAAGTTGATGGCAATTTGGGCGGAACGGGAAAGTTGATGGCAATTTGGGCGGATCGGGAAAGTTGATGGCAATTTGGGCGGATCGGAAAAGTTGATGGCAATTTGGGCGGAACGGAAAAGTTGATGGCAATTTGGGCGGAACGGGAAAGTTGATGGCAATTTGGGCGGATCGGGAAAGTTGATGGCAATTTGGGCGGATCGGGAAAGTTGATGGCAATTTGGGCGGATCGGGAAAGTTGATGGCAATTTGGGCGGATCGGGAAAGTTGATGGCAATTTGGGCGGATCGGGAAAGTTGATGGCAATTTGGGCGGATCGGGAAAGTTGATGGCAATTTGGGCGGATCGGGAAAGTTGATGGCAATTTGGGCGGATCGGGAAAGTTGATGGCAATTTGGGCGGATCGGGAAAGTTGATGGCAATTTGGGCGGATCGGGAAAGTTGATGGCAATTTGGGCGGATCGGGAAAGTTGATGGCAATTTGGGCGGATCGGGAAAGTTGATGGCAATTTGGGCGGATCGGGAAAGTTGATGGCAATTTGGGCGGATCGGGAAGGTTGATGGCAATTTGGGCGGATCGGGAAAGTTGATGGCAATTTGGGCGGATCGGGAAAGTTGATGGCAATTTGGGCGGATCGGGAAAGTTGATGGCAATTTGGGCGGATCGGGAAAGTTGATGGCAATTTGGGCGGATCGGGAAAGTTGATGGCAATTTGGGCGGATCGGGAAAGTTGATGGCAATTTGGGCGGATCGGGAAAGTTGATGGCAATTTGGGCGGATCGGGAAAGTTGATGGCAATTTGGGCGGATCGGGAAAGTTGATGGCAATTTGGGCGGATCGGGAAAGTTGATGGCAATTTGGGCGGATCGGGAAAGTTGATGGCAATTTGGGCGGATCGGGAAAGTTGATGGCAGGCAATTTGGGCGGATCGGGAAAGTTGATGGCAGGCAATTTGGGCGGATCGGGAAAGTTGATGGCAGGCAATTTGGGCGGATCGGGAAAGTTGATGGCAGGCAATTTGGTCGGATTCATAAAATTCTAATTGAATTTGAAAACGAATAAACAAAACACATTTTGTTTTCCTTTCTGCACATGATTAGTAGCAATACATTGGTAACATAATTACCAAAATTTTAATAATTTAAACCTAACAAAAAAAATTGATATTGCAAGCTGGCGTAAATTTGGTTGCACAGAAAATATTCCATTGGAGGTTTGCTTCTCCCGGATACGTCTGTGCTACAGTATTCAAGCCTATTCTCTCTGGACTGCCTACCAAACCGGCTGCCGCTATGCGAATAGCTGAAATGTGCGATAATGTTTTATGCCTGTTCTGCAATTACCTTAAATTGGTTACGTTTTTCTTTGTCAGCCCAACTAAATGCAATGCGAGTGGAAGTGCTCTATTATCTCCAGCCTTGCAACGATACCGGTATCTGTTCACCAGGGCTGTTTGGACTTTGAAAGCTTTTAATGTTTTGTTTGTCGGCATATATAGAAAATGGATTCTCGTTTTAACATCTACTTACCAGTCTAAAAAAAAGACAGCTTTTAGTGGCGTCCAGCTTCTATAGATTTATGCTCTGTTCTGTCTCCATTAATTTATGGGTATTGTACGTCGGACAAAGGAATAATCGTCATGAGTACAGATGGAACCCTGCAGGCTTCGAATCGGGAAATTAAAGTTGAATACTATAAAATATATAGAACTTGTATTCATTCATTGCTAACACTGCTACAGTACTTCTAGTGCATCTACTTAATGACCCCATAGACGGTTATAACTTTGTTAATTGCATGCATAGGTAATGTGTAGATGTAACCCTTCTCAGTATGAGATCACTGTGCTTTCCCTTCCGTCTATTTTACTCCAGAATGGCGCCATCTTTTGGTTAGGCATTCTACTTCCTGCACTGAGATGCCCACTCAAAAATATCGTTCTATAAACCGCCAGAGCCTGGGCAGTTCCTGTGCTGCATTCACATGTCTAAACAGTGGCAGCTCGTGCATTGTGGTTGCACAGGCGCGGCCTCCCCAACACCACCGCCACCCTACCTATCCATGCGCACGGCCCTATGGCGGGGGGGGGGGGGGTGTTTTGAAGCACATGATTAGAGCCAGAGGCTCTAATAGGCTTCAAAGGGTGGACTCAGAGCGCAGATCCCACCCAGTTGTGTGACAATAGCGAATTCATTTTCTCTATTTTCACACTAAATCTTCTCCCTGTCAATCAGGAAGCAGGCGTGAGACCTATTTCCCGATTGGCCAAAACGTCAGGCGATCCTATTGGACGCCTGATGTGGAGCCAGGGAGGAAGCCACTGGAGCCAGAGAGACAGCCTGTTTGCCTGGAGCCCGCTAGCCTGGAGCCCGCTAGCCTGGAGCCCGCGCCTGCTACCCACTAGCCTGGCACCCGCTGCCCGCACCCGCTAGCCTGGAGCCCGCTAGCCTGGAGCCCGCTAGCCTGGAGCCCGCTAGCCTGGAGCCCGCTAGCCTGGCACCCACTACCCGCTAGCCTGGCACCTGGCACCCGCTAGCTTGGCACCCGCTAGGCTGGAGCCCGCTGCCTGCACCCGCTAGGCTGGAGCCCGCTGCCTGCACCCGCTAGGCTGGAGCCCGCTGCCTGCACCCGCTAGGCTGGAGCCCGCTGCCTGCACCCGCTAGGCTGGAGCCCGCTGCCTGCGACCGCTAGCCTGGAGCCCGCTGCCCACAACCGCTAGCCTGGAGCCCTCAAACTGCAAATCTCCACGAAAGTGTAACCGATGCGTCGGGCCATTAGTGGACCAGTCTTTGGAAGTAAAGTGTAAATTTTTGTTTATTAAAAATCTTGCAAGCATACAGCTTGTTATTAAAACATATTTACGTAGTTAGGTCCATATATATTTGGACACGGGCACAATGTTCATACTTTTGGCTCTGTACGCCACCAGAATAAAATTTAAAAGGAAACAATCCAAATGAATTTGAAGTTCAGACTTTCAGCTTTTAATTCGAGGGTTTGAACATGCATATAATAAAGTACAAATTTTCGGAACTGCAACCATTTCTATGCGCAGTCCCCCCATTTTCAGGGGATGAAATGTAATTGGATAAATGAATATAATCATAAATGTTCATTTTTTTATATTTTGTTGAGAATCCTTTCCTGGCAATGAGTGCCTGACGTCTGGAACCCATGGACATCACCAAAGACTGGCTTTCCTCCTTTCTGTTGCTTTGCCAGGCTCGAACTGCAGCTGTCTTCAGTTGTTCTTTGTGGGTCTTTCTGCCTTTTAGTTTTGCCTTCAGCAAGTGAAATGCTCAATTGGGTTGAGATCAAGTGATTGACTCGGCCATTGCAGAATATTCCACTTCTTTTCCTTCTAAAGCTCCTGGGTTGCTTTTTGCAGTGTGTTTTAACCATTGTTCATCTGTACTGTGAAGCGCCGTCCAATCAACTTTGCTGCATTTGTCTGAATCTGGGCTGACAGTATATCTCTAAACACTGCAGAATTCATCCGACGTCTTCTGTCACATCATCAATAAATGCCAATGACCCAGTGCCACTGGAAGCCATGCATGCCCATGCCATCACATTGCAAGCTCCACCATGTGACCACAGATGGCATTGTGTGCTTTGGATCATGAGCTGTTCCAAGCCTTCTCCACGCTTTTTTCTTCCTTTCATTCTAGTACAGAATAATCTTAGTTTTATCCACCCAAAGAATGCTTTTCCAGAACTGCTCTGGCTTTTTTTAGATTTTTTTTTTGGCAAAGTCTAATCTGGCTTTTCTTTCTTCAGGCTTATGAATGGTTTGCACCTTGTGGTGAACCCACTGTATTTGCTCTCATGAAGTCTTCTCTTTATTGTAGACTTTGACAATGATACGCCCACCTCCTGGAGAGTGTCCTTCACTTGTCCGGATGTTGTGAATGGGTTCTTCTTTACCATAGAGAGGATCCTGGGATCATCCACCACTGTTGTCTTCCCTGGACGTCTAGGCCTTTTTATGTTGCTGAGCTCACCAGTGCATTCTTCTTTCCTCAGAATGTATCAAACTGTTAATTTGGCCACTCCTAATGTTGCTACTGTCTCTCTGATGGATTGGTTTAGTTTTTTTAAAGCCTTACAATGGCCTTTTTCACTTGCATGGACAGCTCCTTTGAACGCATGATGTAGGTTCACAGCAATAGATTCCAAATGCAAATACCACACTTAGAATCAACTCCAGACCTTTTACCTGCTTAATTGATGAAGAAATAACAAAGGAGTAGCCCACACCTGGCCATAAAACCGCTTTTGATTCAATTGTCCAATTAAGTTTGGTCCCTTGAAAAGGGAGGGTGGGTATTAAGGGCTTTAATTCCTAAACCCTTCCCTCTGATTTGGATGCCCTCAAATTAAATCTGAGAGTGTGCACCTTCAGCCCATATCCATTAAATAACTATAGCTTGAATGTTTTAGTAAATACCTAAACTAAAATTGTGCCTGTGTCCAGATATATATATGGACCTAATTGTATACTGTATACAAAATAAATGAACACCGTGCACTCCATGTGAAGTAACGGACTACTAAGCCAACTAGAAAAAGTGTCTCAACCAAAATCCTGATGCGTCTCAAAAGACTTGTATGACCACTCCGCATGATTCAAGCAGGAAAGGGATACCCAGAGCCCCACCCACAACCACAGTCCTCCCCAGAGCGATGCTTCAAGTTGCCATTCAACTAAACTAAACTGGAACTAAAGTGTAGCACCCTCATCTGGTTAGGTTGTTGCATTTTGTTTTTGGCTCCATTGAAATGAATTGAGCGGTGATTGGGTAGGTCTGTTTAGGGTTTCCTGAGCTGAAAGCTGCTTCTGAAAGAAGTTTACAGAGCATACGCCCGGAGATTTAGATGATCAGTTGAATATTTATCACGCCCCAGCCAAACTCTGGAAGGAGCCGTCCAGAAGGTGGCTAGGGAGGGCATAAATGTGCAGGAGACCTGAGCACAGTGTTTCCTTTCAGGGAGGCTTCCACTTCACCTGGGGCTGCTGCCCCTGGGAGAGCGCTCCCATTAAGACAAGAATCTGCTGTTTGGGCTTCAGCAACTGTTACACTGATCTCCCTGGGGAAGATTGGACTGCTGCTTTAGGGTCCTAGATATCCTGGCCATTTCCTGCTACCTCCAGAAAGCTGCTATTGAAAGACTACAGAGAAGTTTCCTGTTCTATTGTTACTGATCATTTTGGAGTATCCTGTGACCCTAAACCCCTCTCCTAGAATCTGCTTCTTTCACCTTGCTGGAAACTGTGAGTGCACAGTGAGTTTGTTGTGAGCGGTTACTGCATCACTTCAATACAAGTCTTCAATTGCACCTACCAATGTGAATTATTGCCGCTACACCATACCTACATGACTCTGGAAGAAGCTTCTAGAGCATGGGTGCTCAACCTGTTGCCCTCCAGCTGTTTGCAGAAGGCAAAGGCTTGATAGAACTTGTAATTCTGCAACAGCTGGAGGGTCACAGGTTGAGCGCCCATGTTCTAGAGCTTAGGGTGGGAGGATTTAAATTCCCAGCCTTAATATTTGGTAGGGCCTAGCCAATCCCTGGGGAGGTGTTCCCAGATGGTGGCTGGGTTACTGTTCCATACAGTAGGCTGGAATCCTGCAGAGAGTTTTCTTGTCTTTCACTGTGGGGATGGATCCAAGCGCTCAAGAGAGGGGAGGGGCCGTTTGCCTCTGGACCCCCCTTCTTGGACTGGGACTGGAAGCCGGGCTACTCTGCTGGAGGTCATATCTCTGGACTGAATATTGCCAGGATCTGAGTAGAGCCAAACCCTTGTATGCAGTGTCTGATGGTCCTGCAGCAGCAAGAAGCTACACCATTTCAGCTTACTTCTACCAAACTTATCCAGCAACACCCGCCCCTGGTTCCCAGCTAGGAAAGGATACAATATTGCTGCTGCTTGGAGACCTTCACCAAAATTTTGTCAATTTGGGAACTATCCACCAACATGAGTTGCTATGGAGCAAAATTGTTTTTAAAAGTTCCCCTTTAAAGCCAAGAGCTGCAGTCCAAGAACATAGTCAGTCAGCTCTAAATAAACTCGAAGCGTTGATTTGATGTCTTCAAACCAGGTGTGCAGTGTACCTAATTTCATAATGAAAAAAATTAAAGGCATCTCTGTACAAAATAAACATATCCTAAAACTTTAAAGGGGATTGTTCAGCATGCAGGGCTGCCGAGACTTGAATTTTATAAGCGGCATAAAAAAAAAACTGTATAAAGCATCGCCGGTCTTTGATCTATGAAATGTCACCAGGACATGAACGGGGGACGTAAAACCACCATTCAGAGGAAATAATGACAGAGCTTTGGCGTAACGAGAAGATGAAAGAAAAGCCATGTGCCGATAGAAAACCTTGAGTCGTTCTACAATTTAAAGTTCTAATAGAAATGAGGGGGAGTTATGCAAATTAGCTTTTTTTTAAGGTTTGTATTTTACAAAACAACCTTTGTAATTGTTCTACAAAGTAATCTGGTTTGGAGAACGAGTTAGAGCAGGGGGGGGGAGGGAGGTTGTAGACTGGATAAGGGGGCCCAAGGCAGCCTTGGCCCGGCGACGGGGGGCCCAATGCAGAGGGGGGCCCAATTGCTTATTGAACCCCTTAGCAACCTCTGGAGGAACCCTAAAGTTCCATGGAGCCCTGGTTGAGAAATCCTGTTGTAGAGTATAATATATGGAGTTTGTAGAGTGGGTAGAGGGCTCTATGAGGGTTTTAATAAGTTTCCAATATACATTTTATTCCACACAAAGCATAAACTCTTCATTTTAGTTGTGATGGTATTCATTGAGTAGATTTGGGGGGGGTGGATGTAGAATGACTAAAACCCTACATAGATACCATCCCAAAAGGATATAGAATCAAGAGTCAACGAATAGTTAAGACAAAAGATACGTTTCTATTCCATAGTTTTATAACCCAAAAGGACCCTGAGCTCCTTGGCCTGCCCCTGGTTTATGAGATATTGCTGGATATCAGATAACCTGTACACAATTCTGTTGAAAATGTTTGGGTAACTGAATATCTCATAAATTCTTAAGGTCAATGTTTTGGAAATCCTGTTTCTTATAAAGAATGTCAACATTTGCTAATACCGATATAATCTTGTCAATATTGTATGTAGCGCTGACAACTTTTGTTTTTAGCCATATGTGTGTTATGCAGTACATAAGTTGTTATAGTGCCATCTTGTGGATAATTGAAAAGGTACAATACTTTTACGTTTCATGATTAAGTGAAGTGACATGGAAGTGATTGATTACTTCGGAACTTTAGCTGTGACCTACCCACAATGCTCCTGGATAAGAGAACTGAACTGCATTGTGGGAGGATATAAAAGGGTAAGGAGCGGCCATCTTAGTCTCTTGTTCCTGGGACGCGTGGCCTGCTAGCAGAACTCTGTGGGTGTGTGTCCCACAGGGTTGCTGCCTACTTTGTGAAGGAGCAGAGCAGCTGCAAGGATCCTGCCGTCGTATCACAGTGTGCTGGAGCAGCAGAAGTGATTGTCCTGGAGACCCGTGGAGGAGGTAACCGAGGACTCCTGGTCGTTAGTGAACGGAACAGTGTGACGGCGTGGTGGTGCCTTCATACGGACTGAGAACTGCTGAAACTGAGACATCCATCTGCCTGGATCCCATGTGGTGAGAGGGTTAACACCCGGAAGTTTGTTTAATACTACACAAACTTAGAACTGTTACAGAGTTTTGCTGGGACTGATAGTCCCACGGAACAAGTTAAGTTGGAAAACAGTACATCTGTGTAGACTTCAGTATTCAAGAGCGGATGCCAGATGTTTGTCTTCTTCATATGAGAACACTAATGCCCCGTACACACGGTCGGATTTTCCGATGGAAAATGTCCGATCGGAGCGTGTTGTCGGAAATTCCGACCGTGTGTGGGCTCCATCGGACATTTTCCATCGGATTTTCCGACACACAAAGTTGGAGAGCAGGAGATAAAATTTTCCGACAACAAAATCCGTTGTCGGAAATTCCGATCGTGTGTACACAAATCCGACGGACAAAGTGCCACGCATGCTCAGAATAAATAAAGAGATGAAAGCTATTGGCCACTGCCCCGTTTATAGTCCCGATGTACGTGTTTTACGTCACCGCGTTCAGAACTATTGGATTTTCCGACAACTTTGTGTGACCGTGTGTATGCAAGACAAGTTTGAGCCAACATCCGTTGGAAAAAATCCTAGGATTTTGTTGTCGGAATGTCCGAACAAAGTCCGACCGTGTGTACGCCCTATTAGTCTGCCGGATTATAACTGCCTTAGTGTATTACCTTACACTGCTCAACACCCAAGAGGAACCCCTTGTGGATTACAATTACAAGTTCTTAGCTAGCGAAGACTGAAGACGTCAGGACTATCTTTTTTTCATTGCAGGGCTCTGCATTTAGTTACAAAGAATAGTGACTTTACAGTTTAGAGCAGGGGGAGCTCCCTGGTACAAATATATATAATTAGGTATATTTGTGTATGCTACCAATTGTCATAACCATTTCCTATACTGTTGCACTACGTTGGTGTGATAGTATAGTCATTGTAATAACTTTTGTTATAAATATATTATTTATTCAAAGAAAGAAGTTATTCTCGGTTATTATTGAAGTTTGTGTGCAGTGTTCTTATTTCTCCTGCAGGTGGAGCTACCAGCACCCAGGTAGAGGTAAATATAACTATAAGAGTGTATTGTGGGTTAAAGTTGATATTCGTATTATTACAACATTGCACTACAGTTGTGTCAAGGGGATTGAACAATTTAAGGGTGAAGAGCAGAGAGGACAGGCCCGCTTTAAACCAGCAGCTCCACCGAGAGTTATTGCTACATGTATTCTTAGGTTACTGCAATATTTTTATTGAACTCGTGCTATTCTAAGGCCCTGACGAAGCTGGGTTTCCTGCGAAACGCGTAGGCCATATCTTTGATCCATCGTACCAGGATCAGCACGTCCTGGACCCAATTAAGGGTAACTGTATTTTTACAAATGTAATATGTTAACTAATAGATGAAAAATAAAGTTTAAATACATTTTTTTTTTAAATCTGTGGTATACATCTTTATTCAAACTCCTACAAGGGTACAACGTCCCTCACTTTGACTCTCGATTGTATATGTATGTCGGGCATGCATATGTAAGCGATGTTCGCACCGCACATGAGGTATCGCCACAAAAGTTATAGTGGGAGCAATAATTCTAATGCAAGACCTCTAACTCTAAACAGGTAACCTGTAAAAAAAACAGTTTTTCACCATTCCACGATCATGCGCAATTTTAAAGCATGACATGTTGGGTATCTATCTATTCGGCATAACATATTTTATACCTACCAAAACATTGGGCTTTAGGTTTTTTTTTTTTTTTTGCATTAAAATTCATTAAAGTGTGTGTTTTTTTTTTTTTCCCAAAATTGCATTTGAAAAACCGCTGTGCAAACACTGTGTGAGATAAAAATTGCAACAATATCTATTTTATTCTCTAGGCCAGGGTAGCTGCTAAAAAAAAAGTTTGGAGGTTCTAAGTAATTTTCTAGGAGAAAAATAAAATACTGATTGTTACGTGTAAAAGTGCCAGAAAAAGCTCGGTCAGCAGCTCAGCGAGTGGCTAGTAATTTGCACGCACATGAACCGTATTACAGGTCTCAAATGATTTAACGTTTTTATTGTCCAATCAGGGGGCTTGAGGGGGGGGGGGCGTCTTTGACAAACCTGTACTAAAGCGGAGAGAAGTGAGCCTGCTGAGCTGGCTGTGCAGTGTGGTAGGGAATCGCATAAATGATAAATACCATGGCAAAGTAAAACCATTCTTATATACGTATTTCAGCTGTATTGGCGGCATTGCCGAATTTCATCCCACACAGCAAAATCTCCGTGATTTTTTTTTTTTTTTTTAGTTCTTTAGACTTCGTAGGAAGACTGAATAATGCATCCCGGGTCATACATTTTAAAAGGATTAAAGAGTTAAGTTAATATTCAACAAGATGAAAAGCGGCTTTAGCAGCCTTTCTTGGCATCCTCCCGGCGGGCTATTTATGCATATCCATCGCTGTCTCCCCTCGGGGAGAGGATTCATTTTATTTAATCTAACCGATTTATAATTGCATTCAGGACCCCTATTGGTGCACCGTGTGTAATTGGGCCAGACAAGTTTCTTAATAGTGTTGTGTGTTTGGAGCATTTAATTAAAGGAGGGGGAGGGGCACATTTTTTTTACTTTAAATCTTTTCATTGTTGAGGTGTATAGCTACGTAATTAGGAGTTAATAGCGGTCTTTAAAAGTGGACTTGGGTTGATTGCTACCGGTGGGTCCGGTAAACCTAAATTATAGTCATGGGGTTGTATGTAAAATGGGGCCTGTGCACCTTCTCCAGATGCAGTGAGAATTCATGCATGTCTGCAATAAGGTCTTTGTTGTTTAACCACTTCAATACCGGGCACTTTACCCGCTTCCTGCCCAGTACAATTTTCAGCGCTGTCACATTGACAATTGCGCGGTCATGCAACACTGTACCCAAACTTAATTTTTACTTTTTTTTCTCCCACAAATAGAGCTTTCTTTTGGTGGTATTTGATCACCTCTGCGGTTTATATTTATTGCGCTAAAAACAAAAAAAGCAACAATTTTGAAAAAAAACTGATGGGCGGCACTGATGGGCATTAAGTGGCATCTGAAGGGCACTGACGGGCATTAAGTGGCATCTGAAGGGCACTGACGGGCATTAAGTGGCATCTGAAGGGCACTGACGGGCATTAAGTGGCATCTGAAGGGCACTGACGGGCATTAAGTGGCATCTGAAGGGCACTGACGGGCATTAAGTGGCATCTGAAGGGCACTGACGGGCATTAATTGGCATCTGAAGGGAACTGATGGGCATTAATAAGTGGCATCTGAGGGGCATTAAGTGGCATCTGACGGGCACTGACGGGCATTAGGTGGCATCTGATGGGCACTGACGGGCATTACTGATGGGGCACTTATTAGCACTGTTGTGGGCACTGGCAGGCGTTCTTTCTGGGGCACAGGCTGGCAGGTGATGGGCACATCTGATGGCTGCACAGATAATCAATGTGCTGATCATCAGTGCAGACCCCCCCCCCCCCGACAGGGAAAGCCGCCGATCGGCTCTCCCTGTCAGCGTGAACCGAGGAAAGCCATTTACCGGCACTTCCTGGTTCACGCGATGATCAGCTGTGATTAGTCACAGCTGATCACGTGCTAAGAAGCCTCTGTCAGAGGCTCCATACCCTTCTCTAGGCCCTTTGGAGAAGTCCTGCAGTCCTAGATCACTTCCAGGTTCCAGCTCTGCCACCGCTGAGACCTCACAAAACAGCAGCACTGTACATAGTTTGCCTTATGAGCAACAGCCCCCTAAGGCTGGGAACTCCCCTCGCTGGGGAAAGACAATCTTTTTCCAGACTATTGGCTTCCCAGCCACCATCTGGGCACACCTTCCCAGGGATTAGCTAGGCCCTGATCAATATTCAGGTTAGCTATTTGAATTCATTTGTTTCCTTGAATTAGAGGAAAGTTGACCGGGGCTGACAACACTGCTTGGGATTTCAGTGCCACGGAGGCTCTGTTAGCTCAAACAGGAAGTTGGTAGCACACTGGCTTTTTTAGCAGATCAGCAGGTCTGTTTCTGTACTTGTGTTGCACCCTCCTAGTTAGGTTGATGGGTAAATTTACTTGTTGGCTCATTCTGTAGTCAAGGGAGTAGACTGCTCTGGTCTGTTTAGGGTTTCACCGGCTGGGAGTTTGATTGCTTCCCCCTGCCTCCGGAAGAAGCTTCCAGAGCATAGGGAGGTAGATTTAAATGATCAGCTGAATATTTATCATACCCTGGCCAATCCCTGGAAGGGGGCATCAAGAAGGTGGCTGGGTAACAGATAAATAGACAGGAAGCCTGAGCAGATTGTTCTTTCCTCATCAGATAGGGTTCTAGTATCAATATGACAAGACTATCATTTCGGCCTCAGAATTTACTGTGTTAAGGGTCTGAGGGGGGAAAAAAAGGGAAGACCTGTTAAAGGACAGGGTTTCAAAGTCTAGGTCTGAAGAAGGACTTTGTCATTAAGGATCTACCCGTGGAGACTGGGTGGCAGCTCCTGGGACCCTGTGAGTTCCTGGGGACTGATGGTTGTGTAGAAGCAAAAAGGGAACTAACTGCTCCGTGGTCTAAAGCTGTGGGGTCTCACACATGCTGACCATCCCCAGCTAATGGGTAGGAGAAGTGTGGAGTGGCAGCAGAAAATACTCCCAGTTCAGAGAAATAGATTGTAATACAGACCAGGACTGGCGAGAAGGCAACTGTGCCTACAGTGTCTCTCAAGGGGTGGAGTACGGCCTGGCCAGTCCGTACCCAAGTGGGAAGACTTTCAGATAAGATGGCACCTCCCTGCACTTTTGCTACTTCGACACCTCTCCTTGATGAGCACTGTCTGCACTGTCTGCCAGATGGGTGACCTGTCCCTACTGTAGCCACACGCAAAATGTGCGGCAAGTCTAGGAACCCGGCCCTTAAACTCTGCCTGACCTAAGATGGCCTCCAGTCATATGGGGCACTGGCATCCAATCTGATAGCTGCCCCCAGTGACCCAGGAAACCATAGAGGAAAAGTTCCTCTTGGCTTCCTCTCCCTCTGCAATGCCGCTTCAGTTGAGCGCCACCTGCAGTGGAGAAAGCAGACTGTACCTGCCTACAAGCTACAGTACCTCCAGAGAAACTAGACTCAGCTTTTCTCAACCTTTCAACAGAGGAACCCTTGAAATATTTTTTTAGCAGGGATTCCCTGAGACCAGAAAGTTATATCTACTCATATTACATTAGTATGATGGTCAGGGGGAAGAATTTTTCTTACATTGGTGGTCATTGGGGAGAATTACCGCTTTACACATCACTAAGAAGATAAATGGTGTCCGTAGAAACTTATCTGAGAGGCAGAAACTTCTCATTGCTCAAGGAACCCCTAGCAACCTCTGGAGGAACCCTAGGGTTGAAAAACTCTGACCTAGAGTATCCCGTGACCCTAAACCACTCTCCTGTTCTGCAGAAATAAATACAAAAGAGATCCCCCTAGACTGAGTTTTAATTGTCAGTGTGACTGGTGGCCTCTACAATATAGGGGGAACCTGTCTGTTCCTGGTGGCCCCTTTGGGGCGAGCGCCACACAACCATACATGTCCATGAGCCCCAATGGAAACTCAAAACTACTTTTTTTTTTTTTTTCCTCTTAAAGCGGTTTTCTCGCCACAGGAATGAGATAAAGGAAAACAAAAGTCAGGACTTTAATCCACCCGACTCCCTCCTGGCATTGTGCCCATGCCTCTTTCTAGAGAAGATCATGAGTTAAAATTTCACATTCAGCCTTTCCATCTCTTTAAAATCTTGGCTACAATGGAAGTCCAATATATTGATCACAATGTGTCTTTTTTAACTCTTCCATTCAATTCTATTCCCAGAACGATGACACAAGAAACGGCGACAGCAGATCACGACGTCTTCTGGGACACTTCTGAGAACGTCAAACAGGAGAAGAAGAAACCTTCAAGAAAGTCAGAGGGGAAGGCAGCCAAAGAGAAGAAGAAGAATGAAGAGAAATCGGGACATGAAAACCGAAAAGAAAAAGCCAAGAAAGGAGACAATGAGAAAAAAGAGCAAACAGACAACAAAGAGGAACCAAAGAAAAAAAAAGAAAAGAACAAGGTGAATGGGTTTGTTTTGGAACAGTTATTGCAAAAATACCCTCTCGGGGGACTAGATCTCTAGCGGCGTTGTTATTTCAAAAGGCTCTGAAGTTGTCAAAGAATAAAACTTTTTCTGGTTAGTTAGAACGGTCCATGTTTTCCTATATAAAAAACTATACAGCCGGTCCTTGGTTCCATGGAGCTGTATTAGCGTCAAGGTGATCTCAGTTTCTGAGCCTGTAAATGCCATTCCTTGTACCATCCATTGATGAGCAGCTGTAGAGCTGAGCAAAATTCTGACTTTCAATTTTCAATTTTTGTCAAATTTCAGGAAATTAGACTTTTTTGGGGTAACATCTCAATTCAGTTTAGGCAAAATGTATTTAAAGTATTGAGGTTAAACCAAAAAAAAAACTAAATTTGTATACATTGCAGCTTAACAAGTGTGGTGGCTGGTTGGCGTGTGGTGTTAATTTTTAATTTTTTTTTTTTCCTTTTTTTCACCTAGTGAACTGGCCAGTAAGTAACATACTTCCTGTCTTGGAGGATGTCTTCACTCTGGATGAAAGCGTGATAAAAAAAAATTAAATCGAGTCTTCAAATATCAAAATAAGTTCTCTTTTTTTTTTGGGTCAAGCAATTTTTTAGCAAAACTGAGTTTCCAAAATGTAGCCATTTCTGTTGAATCAATTTTCCCAAAATCATTCTATTCTGCCCCAATTTAAAGTTGTTGTAAAGGCTGAAGGTTTTTTTTTTTTTTTTTTTTTTTACAACCTTCATCCATTCTTTGCTATCTTAGCTCCCTCCCTCGATCCATCAATGTGCACAAGCGCATTCGCTCTCCAGGGACCCTCCCTCCCTCATTGGCTGAGACAGACTGTCAATCACAGCCGATGAGCCAATGAGAGGGGGCGGGGCCAAACCACAGCTCCATGTCTGAATGGACAATGCAGAGCAGCGGCTCGGGAGTGAGCCTGCTTGGGTGTTCCCGTAGCAAGCTGCTTGCTCTGGGGGCACTGGATAGGAGGGAGGGGCCAGGAGCGTTGGAGGGGGGGGACCCGAGAAAAGGAGGATTGGGGCTTCTCTGTGCAAAACTGCTGCACAGAGTAGGTACGTATGACATGTTTGTTTATTTTTTGCCTTTTAATATCACTTTAGTGTACTTTAGGGTTTTATATTGAACTGCATTGGGTTATAATTTTTTTCTGTATTATGCTGATATCTACAGGCGTTTTTAGCCATTACTTATTTAGTATGTGGTTTTGGTTGTTTCTTTTATCCTCCCCTTATGTTTAGTGCTAGGTAGACCTTCCCTGTTTCTATGTTCTCTGTGTTCTTCACAGTGACAGGACTTGGGAGGATGGGTTCTCTGCTCTTTGCCTGAATAACTCCAGCCCCTCTAACACACTAGGTCAATAGAACACAACTTGCAATATCACAGATGGAAAGGGCAGGTAGACAATTGAGATGTGTTTAAAGTGTTTGGAAAGGAAATATTCTTTTAAAATATCAAACATGTTATACTTACCTGCACTTGTGTAATGGTTTTGCATAGAGCAGCACCGATCCTCCTTTTTTTTTTTTTTTTTTTGGGTCCCCCTCTGGTGGTGCTGCCACCCCCCACCCCCCCAGCCAAGTTCCCCCAATAGCAAGCCTCTGCTGTGCTAGCCAATGTGGAGAGAGACGCCCAAATGAGCCCCTGCTTTCATACACATTACTGGATCAAGAGGGGGGGAGGGCAAGTAGAGGGGGGGAGGGGGTGGCTGCACCCAGGTTTTTTTACCTTCATGCATTGAATGCATAAGGGTAAAAAACAAAATTCGACCTTTTTGCCCCTTTGAGACTGGCAGAGTCCACCAGTGGATCCGCCTTTTTAGCGAGGAATCTCTGCCGATCCCCCGCTAAACATGCGGATGACGGGTCCGTGTCTGCTCCGCTGATGCAGAGTGGACACGGACACAGCCCACTGTTCTCTATGGGGTGTTTAAAGGGAAACTGACCGCCTGTCCGTTTTTTTTTTTTTTTTTTTTTTTCCATATAAGTCATCCGATCCGACGGATGGATGGGGGACATCTGCCACTCTTTAGAGAGCAATAGATCGGTCCCTCAATGTGGCCTTTAGTACCACTTTAAGAAACCGACACCATGAAAATGAATGGAGTAAAGTCTCAATGTATTGTCAGAGTATAACTGGTAACGATAAAGGCATGAAAGGGGAATAGCCACAGTAGTAGTGCAACTGAACATACAATATGATCAATAGCAGGAATAGGAGAACACTATGCAACGGGATCAGCATAAACAATAGCAAGATCACCGTGAATGGACAGTAACTGGGTAGAATTAATTTCATTCAGGAGACTGTACTATCGAAGTGCAATAATGGTGACTATGATGGGCCTAGGCTCACTGGACAAAGGTAAACTTTAAATGAATAGGGGCTAGTAGAATGGCTTTGAAGGAGCAGACTTTTGTGGTGTTCTGCTGGTCATAGTTGGGGCCCATAAGCAATATTGGTGCACTCAATGGTCTGCATGAATTGGCATGCAGTTTAGGCGCTATGAAATAAAGTATTTTGCTTCCTGTAACTCAGCCCCCGCTATCAGTATGTAAATGGTGGGTATTGAGCCCATCTCACCAGTCCCTGCGGTGTGGTTATAGACTCCCACTGTAGGAAAAGGACCCCTTGCCCCTGCACAGATGGCTCCAGTGATTAGATGTGAAGGAGGGTAGACTGGGAAGATGTCCCAGTCTCCCTGCAGCTAGGGTGAGATGGAAGGGGATCGCTATGTTGTGTACAGCACTGCACTATCCCGTGTCACCGATCTCAGGCCTCCAGCTCCGGTCCCTGCTGATCTGGTCTCCCGCAGAGGCTGATGCGCTCACATGACTCCTGGGCTATAATGTGTAAAAAGTCTGTTAACGCAGTCCAGTAAAAGCTATTCCGAAGACACTAAGGCAGAACGGGGGGGGGGGGGGGTGTGTAACTGTGGGGTCAGGGTCCATGAGTCCCATTCTATGGTTGATGATCTGGATTTCAATTCCCATGATTCTCAGTGTTTTGCAGAGATGTTCATAGGCTTTCCTGGCTATAGCTCTCCCCCTGCTGACTGGAGGGGGTAGTGCAACACAACGTCCAGCATAGCGATATAAAGTGAAAGAAAATGGCTGTAAAGAGGACAATGTCTCCATGTGTCTGTAGGGCGTGTTTTAATTTGCATTCTTTATTTTCCAGGCAAGCAAGAAGTCACAATCTGCATCCCAAAAGGAGGATGAGTGCTCTGGGTAAAATAAAGTTTTAAGATTTTGTGATGCCATGGTGGCCTTTTGACAAGTGTGTGCATATTTTCTGGAGCACATCCAGCATCATTTAAGTTTTTCTTCCCCAGCCTTGCTGTCCACACTTGGGCTTTCTTTTTTTATCTTTTTTTCTTTTAAGCACAAGCTCTCCAGCAGAATGTATCCATTATCAGTAGAAGGCTCTGATATTCATTTGGACAGCGTCTCCATGAGGAAGCCCCATTTTAGGGTGAAACGCGTTGGGAACAACATCGTGCTGTACCTTTTAAGTACTGTACGAGTCTTTTCTAATGCAACTGCGTTTTTATGCATTGATAAAATTTTTATATTTTTTTCATTTTTTTTCTACTGATTTAATGAGCACCTAAAAAATCCCACAAATCTCCAAAAAAGCCACCCCCCCAAACCCGTCCCCACGAGTCCAGCCCCGCACATATATATAGTCCCCGGCGGCCGGAGGCTTACTGGGCAGTATGGAGCCTACTTGGCAAGTTGGGGGCGGGGGGACTAGCGCCCCCATTGATCGGCCGGTGACTGGCCATTCAACTGGCGGAGGCGGAGCCTAATTCTCCACCTACACTGGCATCCTTACACATTGCAACTCCTTCCTGGGGCGGGGTCAGTCTGTGTCCAGATTAGGAGGTGGGGAACCCCCAGGCATTGGCGATGTGGGGGGGGGCGGAATGCACCTGGGTGACACCATCCAGGAAGCAGTTGTAGTGGCGACTGTGCCAGGCTGCCCAGCACCACCAGAGAGCGAGCCACCAGAGGGCGCGCCACACAACACAGGGTGAGCGAACATCCAGCCGGATGGATCACTGCTGCTGTTTCGCTGGGTCTGGTAAGAGGGCCTGTCAGCCATTATGCATTACTGATCCTAGGGACTGAAGGGGGGTGGGGGGAAACATTTTATCCAATCTTCCCATAGAGGAGAGCGGGGCTCTGACAGGTCCATCTCAGCAGAGTGAGCGGGGGTGGACCTGTCATCTGCCCGCTCAGTGGGGCCCAACAGAGCGATCCCTGCTGACCTAGCAGAGTCCGTCAAAATGGATCCACCCCGCGTGAAAGGGGCCTTACAGTGTCATCTCATGAGATAATTTACGAGAGCGTGTTTAGGGGCGGGGCAGGGTAGGGGTTGGGCGGGGCAACTGGTGGTTAGTAGCTCTTAAGGCCTGGCTAGTGGCTCAGGACTTGAAATTTTGAGACCTGCACTATACATTCACACCGATCCCTGCCCTCAAGGAGCTTACAAGTAGGCATTTGGTGCCCACTTTTAATGTACAGAGGAAAAGGTGGAGCCCAAAGAGGAAGGGGTGGGCCTTAAACTGAAAGGGGTGTGGCCTTGACAGGAAGGGGTGTGTCATATTTAAATTGGGGGGATGCACAAGTTGAGTCAGGCCTAGGGTAGCACAAAACCTAAATACCCCACTGCCCCCCTCCCAGACTGACAATGCCGCTGTCCAAAGTTGCCCCAGGTGCTCCTTTATCCAGAATGGGGGCGCTGTAATACAAGAGGTGTGGTACTGGCCAAATCAGGTGAAAACTGAGGGGAAAAAAGGCCTAAAAAAGAAAACTAGTGCAGTCGCCACATCTGATTGGTAAGCTGCAATTTGACATTTTTAGATTTGAGTTTAATACGCTTTATCACAGCAGGGGGCAGTAAGAAGGGAATAGTGGGGGCTGTTCAGATTCGTCTTGTATCCCTCTGCCTGACTACAACTATTACTACTTACCCCGCCGTCTGTAGAGGAAACCGGACATCTACTTGGCTAATATTGGGGCTCCAACGCTTTTTAAAATGGGCTTTGTACCATTCCGAATAATTAATAATAATAATAATAATATATAATAAAATAATAAAAATATAATAATATATTAATATAATAAATATAATGTATAATCTATAATAAAATAATATAATAAAAATGATATAATAAAAATATAATATATTAATATAATGTATAATATATAATAAAGTAATAAAATAATGAATTTCAACCACCTGCAGACTGCCTACCCACTATGTAATGTGGACGGGCGGCCCGTAAAGGCAAAGCCATGTGCTGGTAGGTCGCTGCCTGTTTCTGGGTTTCAGAAGCACGCATGCGCCCCCTCCCCCACCCCCACCTTCTGGGATTGCACACAGTGGGAGTCTCTCGGCATGTCCGGGGCCTGCTGATCGGCTGTGTCCATTCAAAGCCTAGAGCTCTGTGTTGACAATCAACACAGGGCTCTGTATAGAGAGAACGATCTTGTTTCTTATCCCTGCAAAGCATTACATTACACATAGGCACACGTTTAACCCCTTGATCGCCCGAGGCGTTTCCCCTTCCCAGCCAGTGTCATTAGTACAGTAACAGTGTATAGCAGGGATATGCAATTAGTGGACCTCCAGCTAAACTACAAGTCCCATCATGCCTCTGCCTCTGGGTGTCATGCTTGTGGCTATCAGTCTTGCAATGCCTCATGGGACTTGTAGTTCTGCAACAGCTGGAGGTCTGCTAATGGCATATCCCTGGTGTATAGTATTGTCAGTGATTTCTGTTTTAGTGTCACTGGTGATGTCAATGACGGTCCCCCCCCCCCCCAGCGTCAGTTAGTGTCAGATTTTGCGACGCACTATCAGTCCCATTATAAGTCTCTGATCGCCGCCATTACTAATTTGAAAAAAAAAAAATTCTTGTATAAATTCCATCGATTGTGGATACTATAATTCTCATGCAAACCAATCAATATACGCTTATTGGGATTTTTTTGTTTTTTTGTAGCAGAATACATTTTGGCCAAAATATATGAAGAAATTAGATTAAAAAAATAAATAAATAAAAATTATGTTTTACAACAAAGTAAAAAAAACTTTGTTTTTCATGTTTTTGGTTTTTCACATTTTTTTCATTTATCACAAAAAATAAATACCCCCAGTGACGATCAAACACCCCCAAAAGAAATCTATTTGTGTGAAACAAATTATATAAATGTCATTTGGTGCTGCATGACCGCGTAATTACCAGTTAAAGTAGCGCAGTGCTAAATGGCAAAAAAAAGGCCCATGAATGGGCGGAAAATCTTCCAGAGCTTAAGTGGTTAAGGTGGTTTTCGGTGAAGCCCTCGGAGCGGAAGTTGTGATCTGCAGCGGTCAAATTTTTAAGATGAGTTGTGAAGAGTGAAAGTAATGCAGATAAATGACTAATGTTCCCAGATCTGTCCCAGAGAGCTCTTCACAGCTCAGGGATTCGCAGCTGATATCAAACGCACTTTGATCTCCTCCGCGCGCCTTTCCTGTACACACGCCGGGCTCACCTGTCAGGGAGATCAGCGGGGTTCCTCTTAAGATCCTAGATTGGCTGGTGACTGGAGGGAAGAGCCGGATACATGTAAAGTTCAGTTTTATATCGTTTATTGGTGAGCTGTATGTCGGGAGATCCCGAGAAGTTTTCAGTATCGGTTTAATGGGTGCTAAATGTGAAGAAGACCGTCGCCTCGATCGATCGAGGATTGGGTTTTTACAGGATGTATTAACCCGATCACCAAAATCTAGTATTAGTGAACCTGGTCATTTCATTTAACCACTTGCCGTCCGTACTGTAGCCGAATGATGGCCACAGGGCGGACCTGAATGTCCGGGAGGCCGTCATATGGCGTCCTCCCCTTTGCACGCGCCCCCTGCAGGGTGTGCGCGGCTCGCGCTGTGATCACCGAGTCACTGAGACCCGGGGGGTGATCATATCCGAGTAAGGGGCCGATCCCAGCCCTTACCACGTGATCAGCTGTCAGCCGATGACAGTTGATCACATGATGTAATCAAAAGCTCGGTAATTGTTTTTTTTTTTTTTTTTTTTTTCTCCTCACGCTCACAGCATGAGGAAACAGATCACCGGCTTATTTGCAAGGGACATCGGTCCCGAAGAGGAAGAGGCAATTATGCCTCATCTGTGCCCACCAGTACCCCCTGCCAGTGCCACCTGCCATTGCCCACCAGTGGTGCCAATCAGTTTAACTGATCAGTGCCCATTATTGCCACCCATTGTTGCCACCCAACGGTGCCCATTGTTGCCACCCAACGGTGCCCATTGTTGCCACCCAACGGTGCCCATTGTTGCCACCCAACGGTGCCCATTGTTGCCACCCAACGGTGCCCATTGTTGCCACCCAACGGTGCCCATTGTTGCCACCCAACGGTGCCCATTGTTGCCACCCAACGGTGCCCATTGTTGCCACCCATCTGCGCCCATTGTTGCCACCCATCTGCGCCCATTGTTGCCACCCATCTGCGCCCATTGTTGCAGCCCATCTGCGCCCATCAGTGCAGCCTCATCTGCGCCCATCAGTGCAGCCTCATCTGCGCCCATCAGTGCAGCCTCATCAGCGCCCATCAGTGCAGCCTCATCAGCGCCCATCAGTGCAGCCTCATCAGCGTACATCAATGAAGGAGAAAAATTACCTGTTTGCAAAATTTAATTAAAAAAAAAAGTTTTTTAAAAATTCAGTCTTTTTAATTTTTTTTTTTTTAACAAAAAATAAAAACCGCAGAGCTAATCAAATACCACCAAAAGAAAGCTCAATTTGTGGGAAAAAATGATACAAATATCATTTGTGTACAGTGTTGTATGACCGCGCAATTGTCATTCAAAGTGTGTCAGCGCTTTAAAGCTGAAAATTGGTCTGGGCAGGAGGGGGGGTTTAAGTGCCCGGTAAGCAAGTGGTTAAAATGTTGCTTTCATGTTAAATCTGCAGCTTTTGTGTATTAAAAAGAAACATAAAAAAAATTTTAAAAAAATTTTAAATGCAAAAATGTGTAAAGAAATAAAAATAAGTAAATTGAAATGTGGGCAATATTAATATAAAGGGGCATTATCCTCTTGTGTACATATACATGTGTGTGCGTATATATTTATATCTCACACACACACAAGTAAGTACACCCCTCAGTCACATTTGTGTAAATCTTTTCTTCTATCTTTTCATCTGACAACACTGAAGAAATGACACTTGTCTACAATGTAAAGTAGTGAGTGTACAGCTTGTATAACAGTGTAAATTTGCTGTCCCCTCAAAATAACTCAACACACAGCCATTAATGTCTAAACCACTGGCAACAAAAGTCAGTACACCCCTAAGTGAAAATGTCCAAATTGGGCCCAATTAGCCATTTTCCCTCCCCGGTGTCATGTGACTCGTTAGTGGTCTCAGGTGTGAATGGGGAGCGGGTGTGTTAAATTTGGTGTTATCGCTCTCACTCTCTCATACTGGTCACTGGAAGTACAACATGGCACCTCATGGCAAAGAACTCTCTAAGGATCTGAAAATAAGAATTGCTGCTCTACATAAAGATGTCCTAGGCTATAAGAAGATTGCCAAGACCCTGAAACTGATCTGCAGCACGGTGGCCAAGACCATACAGCGGTATAACAGGACAGGTTCCACTCAGAACAGGCCTCGCCATGGTCCACCAAAGAAGTTGAGGTCACGTGCTCAGCGTCATATCCAGAGGTTGTCTTTGGGAAATAGACGTATGAGTGCTGCCAGCATTGCTGCAGAGGTTGTAGGGGTGGGGGGGTCAGCCTGTCAGGGATCAGACCATACGCCACACACTGCATCAAATTGGTCTGCATGGCTGTCGTCCCAGAAGGAAGCCTCTTCTAAAGATGATGCACAAGAAAGCTCATTTATGCCTTTTTTTTGTCTTGCAGGCTTTTTTTTGGGGGGGGGGGGTCACCACATCTAAGAATACAATATTCTTTGGCTTTAGATACAGTTACATGTTATAGTTTCTTGCCTTGGAGTCCCATAAATGGCGGTGTGGGGGGTTCTTATGGACTCGGCGCGATCTTCTCTGCTACAAATAAAATGAATACTGTTGGTGCTTGGTGCACTAAATGGTTAATTCTGATTATTCTCCCGCTCTGCTGATCGTGTGTCATTGGTTGGAAGGGAACATTCACATTTAATGAAGCAATTACAAGTTATTGATTTTTTTTTTTTTATCTCATTTTAGTGTTGTCGTTAAAATGGAGCTTGAAGATGAAGATTTTACATCTGTAGAGAAGACGAGTAAAAAAGGGAAGAAGAGAGCGAGGATGGAAGAAGCTGAAGACACATCTAGGTAGGCTTCCTATGAGGGTCCTTGGAGCCCCCCCAACGCGGTGCGATTCTGCCATGATTGTCACTCAGCAGAATCGTGCGGGAAGAGCACACATTCAAAAATGGCGCCAAGCTTTTCTCCCAAAAAGGAGCAGAAGCTTCTTTTCGGCGTTAAACGCACATCGATCGGCCCTTTTGACGTGAATTGGGGGTTTAAAATTACTTTAAAGGATGCCAAAGTGGCCTCCTGGTTGATATTCTTATTTCGGGTACAAGCCCTCCCGCCAGCGCCCAATGTGATTGTACACAGCGAGCGTCTGTCAGCAAGTCCCCGGCCAATGATTCATGTCCGGGACCTGCTTGATCGCCTGTGTCCAATTACAGCCCAGATCTCTGTGACAACCAACATGGAGCTCTTTACAGACGGAACAATCGTAATGTTTCTTATCCCTGCAAATAGGTCAGTGAAAGCAAAAATTACACACAGGCACGCATTTAACCCCTTCCCAGCCAGTTATTAGTACAGTGACAGTATATAGTATTATCACTGATCTCTGTATTAGTGTCACTGGCAGTTAGCTCCCTCCAGCATCAGTTGGTCATTGCCGCGTTAATGCAGTCCCAATATGAGTCGCTGATCACCGCCATTAGAGATCGAGAGAGATCGATCTCTCTCTCTCGATCTCTCTCTCGATCTCTCTCTCGATCTCTCTCTCGATCTCTCTCTCGATCTCTCTCTCGATCTCTCTCTCTCGATCTCTCTCTCTCTCGATCTCTCTCTCTCTCTCTCGATCTCTCTCTCTCTCTCTCGATCTCTCTCTCTCTCTCTCGATCTCTCTCTCTCTCTCTCTCTCTCTCTCGATCTCTCGATCTCTCTCTCTCTCTCGATCTCTCTCTCTCTCTCGATCTCTCTCTCTCGATCTCTCTCTCTCTCTCGATCTCTCTCTCTCTCTCGATCTCTCTCTCGATCTCTCTCTCGATCTCTCTCTCGATCTCTCTCTCGATCTCTCTCTCGATCTCTCTCTCGATCTCTCTCTCGATCTCTCTCTCGATCTCTCTCTCGATCTCTCTCTCGATCTCTCGATCTCTCGATCTCGATCTCTCGATCTCTCGATCTCTCGATCTCTCTCTTGATCTCTCCTGATCTCTCTCTCGCGCCCTAGATCTTGCGCCCTCTCGCGCGCCCTAGATCTTGCGCCCTCTCTCGCGCCCTAGATCTTGCGCCCTCTCTCGCGCCCTAGATCTTGCGCCCTCTCTCGCTCCCTAGATCTTGCGCCCTCTCTCGCGCCCTAGATCTTGCGCCCTCTCTCGCGCTCTAGATCTTGCGCCCTCTCTCGCGCTCTAGATCTTGCGCCCTCTCTCGCGCTCTAGATCTCGCGCCCTCTCTCGCGCTCTAGATCTCGCGCCCTCTCTCGCGCTCTAGATCTCGCGCCCTCTCTCGCGCTCTAGATCTCGCGCCCTCTCTCGCGCTCTAGATCTCGCGCCCTCTCTCGCGCTCTAGATCTCGCGCCCTCTCTCGCGCTCTAGATCTCGCGCCCTCTCTCGCGCTCTAGATCTCGCGCCCTCTCTCGCGCTCTAGATCTCGCGCCCTCTCTATCTTCTCTATGTATCACCATTGTTTTGTAGACACTATAACTTTCACACAAACCAATCAAAATACACATTCAGAGATATTTTTGGTAAAAAAAAAAAAAAAATGTAGCAGAATACATTTTGGCCTAAATTTATGAAGAAATTCATTTTTTTACATTTTTTTTATTGGATATGTTTTATAGACGAAAGTAAAAAATATATATATTTTTCAAAGTGATCGGTCTTATGTTTATTTTGCAAAAAATAAAAAACCCAGTGGTGGTCAAATGCCACAAAAAGCTCTATTTGTGTGAAAAAAATATTTTGTTTAGTTTGCAGTGTTGCATTACCGCGCAATTACCAGTTAAAGTAACGCAGTGCTGAATAGCAAAAAGGGGGCAAAATCTTCCGGCGCTGAAGTGGTGAAGGTTTACACAACCCGCTACACTTAGTCTGCGCCCTTTTTGCTCTTTTTGTCTGTTAACAAAAAATTAAAAAATTGCCCTGATGGCAAAAAAAGTTACAAGGACGACGCAGGACATATTTCTGGTGTGGCGAAGTACCTTGAAGCGAATGCGATTTTACTTTTGCATTCCACATTCGACTAGAGCGCACCTTTAATGGTTCGGATAAAGAAGAGTCACTGACAAAGTAGACTTTTGCCGTGATTGATTGCAATAACACAAACAAAAACAACCACACAGATGGGACCGATCGTCTAATAGCAAAATGTAATAATGGCAAATGGAAAAAGAAAGGAAACAACTGTCACTGTACAATATACAGCAAATCAATTCTCATTTAACTTGGAAGTTCTGATCTTTTTTTTTTTTTCTATTGTCGTTCTCCGGGAAGTAGAAATGTGCAGACTGAACAACACGAGTCTGATTGCAAATCATCCAATACATTCATCTTCTTAATATAACAATATTACGGGTTTAATCCATTCTGAGCGCCGTGTTGAGGTGTTATCGAACACGAGGAAATATTGCGAATTACTGGCAGAGAAATATCACATATTAAATTTTTACTCTGCAGGTCGAAGAAGAAGAAAATAAAGATCGAGGATGATAAAGAGGAGCCGGGGAAGGAGAAGCCGGATGAAAAGGTTTGAGATACTTATAACTCTATTCAGACGCAACACGCCGAGCGGCTTTTTTTATTAAAGGAGAATGCCGTTTTCATTAAAAGCCTGTATGTCTATATTTAGGGCAAAGTGGTGGGTCCACTTAGAGCAGTTGTCTCCAAACTACGGCCCGGGGGCCGGATGTGGCCCTTTGCTGGCTTTTATCCGGCCCTTGGGGCATTATTACCCCAACTGTCAGCAAGACTGGGGCATAGTCCTTGCCACACTAGTCCCTCCCATTGACACCAATGAAGAGGCACACTAGTCCCTCCCATTGACACCAATGAAGAGACGCACTAGTCCCTCCCACCGACACCAATTAAGAGGAACACTAGTCCCTCCCACCGACACCAATTAAGAGGAACACTAGTCCCTCCCACCGACACCAATGAAGAGGCACACTAGTCCCTCCCACCGACACCAATGAAGAGGAACACTAGTCCCTCCCACCGACACCAATGAAGAGGCACACTAGTCCCTCCCACCGACACCAATGAAGAGGAACACTAGTCCCTCCCACCGACACCAATGAAGAGGCACACTAGTCCCTCCCACCGACACCAATGAAGAGGAACACTAGTCCCTCCCACCAACACCAATGAACAGGAACACTAGTCCCTCCCACCGACACCAATGAAGAGGAACACTAGTCCTTCCCACCGACACCAATGAAGAGGAACACTAGTCCCTCCCACCGACACCAATGAAGAGGCACACTAGTCCCTCCCACCGACACCAATGAAGAGGAACACTAGTCCCTCCCACCGACACCAATGAAGAGGAACACTAGTCCCTCCCACTGACACCAATGAAGAGGCGCACTAGTCCTCCCATTGACACCAATGAAGAGGCGCACTAGTCCCTCCCATTGACACCAATGAAGAGGAACACTAGTCCTCCCATTGACACCAATGAAGAGGCGCACTAGTCCTCCAACTGACAGCAATGAAGAGGCACACTAGTCCCTCCCGCTGGCACCAGCCATGGGGCACTGTTCACTTCCACAGAAACCATGACATTTTCTTCTCCCCGCTGGACACAGTCCGGCCCCCCTAAAGTTTGAAGGACCATAAACTGTTCCTTTGTTTAGAAAGTTTGGAGACCCCTGACTTGGAGCCTTGGTGCCTAACAAGAGATCCTTTGGCACTTTGTGTGGCCCTCAGAGCCAGGGCCATCTTAAGAGCATTATAGGCCCCTGGGCAATACAGTGCACTGGGGCCCCGTCTACACAATCACGCACGAGAATAAAAATGCAAATGATCAATAAGGCTATATTTATTGGTACTTCCAACAAAATCAGTGTTCAAACATTAACACAACGTTTGTACAATATAACACGAGTTTGATGGGCACGGTGGCAGCTTTTGATGGGCACGGTGGCAGCTTTTGATGGACACGGTGGCAGCTTTTGATGGGCACGGTGGCAGCTTTTGATGGGCACGGACAGTGGCTGTGTGTGATGCACAACTTGAACGTACTTAAGTAGACTGTGTTACTTGTGGCCGCTGGCCTGGTGCAGTACAGTGTGTCGCTCACAGCAGCAAGGAAGTGCCAGCTATCAAGGGCCGTCTTTCCGCTCCACTCCCTCTCCACGCTTTATGAAGAACATGGCAGAGGTGGGCGGAGCTTGTTGACTAGCAGCCGGGGCAGCCGCGGCGCGCTATGAATGCTGGGGCAGCTGTGGCCTCTGACTGACGTCACTGGTTATTAGCTAGACGCCGGGCGGCCGGCGATTCTAGCAAGTGAGCAACCAGTGCAGTCAGTCAACTTAAGCAGCAGATTGCAGCACTGAGGATCAGCCCTGGATGGGGCCCTCCAGACAACTGCCCAGCGTGCCCAGTGGAAAAAACTGCCCTGCTCAGGGCTCCTGCAACCCCTACAGTGTTTTCACTCTGTTTCATGAAGTATGTCCCTAGTCTCCAACAACTAATATACCATGTTTACAGTCTGACCAAGTCTTGTAGTATGCCCATAGTCTCTGACCTTGGCCTATAGCTTGTGTGCATGTCATGCCCATATCCTTTGGCCATTATCCTCTTGCTGCCTGTGACGCTGAATGTATATTATGTGCCGCCCTTTTCTTTAATGCCAGGGGCCGCACTTGAGGCCCCCATTATCAAGAAAGTTGACCATTACTGGCCAAGGGCATTAGTGCTCAGCTTGTGGGTGGGGCCAGGAGGTTGGTACCCAAACTGGAGAGACAAGAGTCCAGGAAAGGGTTAAAACTGTTTTTGTTTAGTAGAGTTGTAAGTAAATGGTCAACAAGGCAAATGCCAATCTGCAATCACTGGCGCTAGTACACCAGCTGTAGTAACTGCGGCACCCGCTTGCAGTAACTGTTTCGGAGACTCTTGAACTAAACGCAGTAACACTGGTGGCGCGCGGTCGGAGAGCGCGGCCCGCGCTTCGGACCTTGGTCGGGCTACAAGAGATTAGAGACTGCAAACATTTTATAGGAGTTGAAGACTAGGGACATGCTTCAGGAGTCTGGAGACCCAAAGATAGCTGCAAGGGTACCAAGAGCTGCACAAAAAGTGCTGAAGGGCATACTGGGCACATACTGTTCACATCTCGGTTTTTCTTGCTATGCATCAAAGAAAAATCACATTTTGATGCATCTTTAAAGTGTAAAGCAAAACCTACATTACATAGTAAATTGGTAGTGCATGTAAAAAGTATAACGCACCTAAAGCACGCAGGATAAATTTGTACCTTTTGGTGCTAATTATGTCTGACACGCCATCTACCCCTAAAATGAGAGCATGCCTTGTCCTTTACCCTATCAGGTTGGTACAGTTTGCATGTTGGTGGGTTGTGGTTTCTGAAAACATTTGCTGCGGTTTACCTGCGGGTTTGGTAAAATGTGGGTTTCTTGGGGATTAATAATACCGCCTGTAGAGACATAACTACGCACATGCGATGGCAGGCAGCCCACTTTCAGAGGCATTGGGTTCTGCAATCAGACTAAAGGCTGTTAATTGAAGCTGCTTGACACTAAAAGCCCAGAGGTTACACATAATGAGTTTTGAAAGGTTTTTCACTTTGCTATAATCGCCCTTCGCATTCCCTATAATATCTCCTGGCGCTGAATTCTGCTCCTGAAAAAACATTATACATGTGAAAACACATTCTATAGGTGTTTGTATGTATATTGAGTCTGTCGACTTTGGGGAAAGAATACAGACAACGTTACATTTCTACTTGATTAAATAAGATTTTTATATTGGATTTATGTGGCGCCAACTGTTTGTGCAGCACTTTACAACATAGAGACACTACAGTAACAATACAATTCAATACAAGGTTAGAAGGGCCACTTAAAGTGATTTTTTTTTTTTCTTTTTCATGAGCGATCCATGGGGCCAGCAATTGCTGACCTTTTGTGAAAATGTTAGCTGGCTGGTAGATGGCCCCTTGGTTTGATTAGCTAGAGTCACTGTCCTGGAACAAGTACTTGTAGATTTAGAAAGTCATAAAAATGCAGTCCTTTGCAAACCTGATTTTCGGGAACCCGTATCCACCCAGACCCTGATCCACTTATAGCTTGAGTCGCCATTCTGGAGCAAGTACTGTACGTAGAATTTGAAAGTCAGAAAAATACGTTTTGAAGCACTTATGGGTGATACTCAAAGTGGCCACTATACTTTGGGTCTTTTTAAGCAAAAAAAATACTGTTCCAGATGCCTACATTTTGCTACCATTTTGTTTTTATTGGTTCTTATGCTATTAATGAACTGGTTCTTCCAATGGCCGGACAGTTCCACTCACCTTACTCTGGGAAGATGTGCAGCGGTCTTATATGCCACGCCACATGTTATTTTGGCTACCTCCTTTGTATTTTGTTGGATTTGTATTGCTATGGTCTTCTATGTTTTGTAACTACTTTCTTTTGAAAGTCAAAAACCTATTGAAACAAAGCCAGGAAAAGCAGCCCTGTACAAAACTGCTTTTGGCAACCAGAATCCACTTGGCCCCTCTGCTGGAAACACTTCCCATTTTGACCAGCTGTTAGCAGACCCCTTGGCTTAATTAGCTGGTCACCATCCTGGAACAAGTACAGTATGTAGATTCAGAAAGTCAGGGAAAAAATATCATCCCTTTGCATACCTGCTTGTTGGTCACTGACCATAACTCCTAAATGTCCACATATCGGCCAGTGTCAGATTACCAAGTATGATCCTGAAAGAAAATGGCAATGGAGCGTTCTTAAATGGTTTACACAAAATGAATCCACACAAAGAAACAAAAACTTTACTATAAAAATTAAAAAAAAAAACTATTGTAATATACCCAATAAAAACGTGAAGTCGATAAACCATAGACCTCAGATTCCCATTAGTTTGTCTCTTAATAAGCTCATCTTCTTTCAGCTGTCACTTTGTAAAAAAATGTTGGTGCAAGCTACAGCCGTGTAATTTCCAGTAGTAATCGCCATCTCTATCTAGCAGCCGACTGGCATGCTGCTTAGCTCGATGTTAACACACTAGAGCGCGCGCACGAGAAACCTCCAGAAACCTGCAAGGGGGCCAAAGGTTTCCACTGCCTGGGGCCTTCAGAGTTTTAATCTGGCACTGCTGTCAGAAGCCCAAGTCCACGCAGCCTCTCTGTAGAGAACCTTCTGATCCACCTATACGTTGAGCCCTTGGCTGGATTAGCTTGAGTCACCTTCCTGGAACAAATACTGGCTTCACGTGACTGGAGGCTCTAGCTCTCCTGCCTGCCGGTGACTGGGGGGGCTCTAGCTCCTGCCTGCCGGTGACTGGGGGGGCTCTAGCTCCTGCCTGCCGGTGACTGGGGGGGCTCTAGCTCCTGCCTGCCGGTGACTGGGGGGGCTCTAGCTCCTGCCTGCCGGTGACTGGGGGCTCTAGCTCCTGCCTGCCGGTGACGGGGGGCTCTAGCTCCTGCCTGCCGGTGACGGGGGGCTCTAGCTCCTGCCTGCTGGTGACGGGGGGCTCTAGCTCCTGCCTGCCGGTGACGGGGGGCTCTAGCTCCTGCCTGCCGGTGACTGGGGGGCTCTAGCTCCTGCCTGCCGGTGACTGGGGGGCTCTAGCTCCTGCCTGCCGGTGACTGGGGGGCTCTAGCTCCTGCCTGCCGGTGACTGGGGGGCTCTAGCTCCTGCCTGCCGGTGACTGGGGGGCTCTAGCTCCTGCCTGCCGGTGACTGGGGGGCTCTAGCTCCTGCCTGCCGGTGACTGGGGGGCTCTAGCTCCTGCCTGCCGGTGACTGGGGGGCTCTAGCTCCTGCCTGCCGGTGACGGGGGGCTCTAGCTCCTGCCTGCCGGTGACGGGGGGCTCTAGCTCCTGCCTGCCGGTGACGGGGGGGCTCTAGCTCCTGCCTGCCGGTGACGGGGGGCTCTAGCTCCTGCCTGCCGGTGACGGGGGGCTCTAGCTCCTGCCTGCCGGTGACGGGGGGCTCTAGCTCCTGCCTGCCGGTGACGGGGGGCTCTAGCTCCTGCCTGCCGGTGACGGGGGGCTCTAGCTCCTGCCTGCCGGTGACGGGGGGCTCTAGCTCCTGCCTGCCGGTGACGGGGGGCTCTAGCTCCTGCCTGCCGGTGACGGGGGGCTCTAGCTCCTGCCTGCCGGTGACTGGGGGCTCTAGCTCCTGCCTGCCGGTGACCTACAGTAGATCCTCCCAGACCTCTGTTGGCATCTCGCTCGCCTCTGTCAGGAACTTACAACTCACCTATTAAGTATCACCTTCGAATGCTAGTAGGAAAGAAAACAAATGCCAATAAATGCACTAGTGGGTTTATTTGTGCATTGAATTTCTGCATGATCCTAAAATTTTGTCCTTAAATACTGGATATACACTTTTATTTTTTTTTTTTTGGAAAAGGTTAGGTTACACATTGGGTACAAGGGTAGGTCACGAAGGCCCCCCCCCCCCCCCCAGTCTTACTGGAAAATGAAGGACCTCTTTTAAGTAATGCGGTAATTGTTGAGTTGTGGAATGGTAAACATTCCAATGTATCAGGTGAAATTGCTCAGTTAAATAGCGCATAAAAACCCATTGTGTACAAAATAGGAGACGGTGAACTGCTGCAGCATAATCAAACCGAACAATGGGGGGAAACTGCCGCGACTCGGATACAATTGCTCGGCACAGCCATGTGGAACAAAGAAAACCGCAAGAGCAAGAAAAAGCTGTTGTTTTTTAAGAAGCGCTTTGGCAATTTATAAACTGTACATAAGTGGGAACTATATATTTTTTATTTTTTTTCCCCGTGATGGGGAAACAACATATTTACTTCAGTGCTGTCAGCCATGCACCTTTTGCGTGTAATGGCAGGCAGCCCGCCTTCACAGAGGCGTTAAATTCTTGCGATCTGCCTGAAGAGTGTAAATTGAAGTCTTTTAACATAGAAAGCCCAGAGGTTGCACATAATGAGTTTTGAAAGGTTTTCCACCTTGCCATAATTGCTCTTCCCCTCGCTGCAGAATGTCCTGGCGCCGAGTTATGTTCATGCAATATTGTTTTTCACCTGTTAAACAAACATCGCGTTTCGCATTATTTTAGAGGTCAGAAAGTGCACTTTAATGGTCTCTGTATGCAGGTCTGAGACGTAAGTGGGATGAATAGAGACATGCCTTGCTGCTCCTCGCAGTCAATATACGAAGACAAAAGCAGTCAGAATAATAAAAAAACGACAAACTATTTATGCAACTTAATGGAAAGGGGGGAAAAAAGTATTCGGTTTTGTGAACTTCCATTTAGAGCTTTCCTGGTAATGGTTTTTAATAAAAACAAAAATGCTTACAGCTGTCGGCCTTTTAAAGTCATTTAAAGCACAGCTCTGCATTAATGAAAAGCATTAAAACATGGATAAGGATGGCAAATACAACACAAACCACAAAAAAGGTTTCAAAAACGTATGCCACTGGGAACCTAGACCAGACTAGGTAATTAACATGGCAACATGCTTTAGAGGAGGTGGAATTGCATATCGATCAGACTAAAAAGTCCCCACTTCCTATGGCTCAACTAGTGTTTGAGTATGGTGATAAAAATGGCTGCTGGCTTCGCCGGCTAAGGGCCAGTTTGCAGCTTCCCGTATAGGGAGGATTAGGGATATCAATGGATGACCACTCACTTCTCCTGAACACATTCTTAGGTTTATGGAATATCTACCAATCTTGATATTCTTTTAGGGCTGCATATAGTGATTCTGATGACCTGTAGATACCTTGATGGGATTACATTCCTGGCCTTATCCCCACTTGGGATATCCCACTTGAAAGAAGTGATAGACCAACTCCAACCAGGCAAAGACCCAGGAGTGCATGGGATTCCTGTAGAATTCTTGCTTTAAAGAGCTCATGGGATTAAGATTCACAGCTGTTTGACCAAATTGCCTCCAGGGGATATTGATGGATGACCATTCACTTTTACTGAACATATTAATCTTAGGTTTATAAAATACTGTACTACCGGTCTCTATTTTTCTCGGGCTGTTTATAGTAAATCTGACGACCTGGATGCCTTGATGGGATTACATTGCCTGTCTTTGATATCCCTGCTTGGGTTAGAGTTATCTCACTCGAAAACCCAGAAAATTGATGAGCCAGCTCCAACCAGGCAGGGCCCCAGGAGTGGATGGGATTCCTGTAGAATTCTATTCTCACTAGTCCTGGGGACTAGACTCACAGCCCTGTTCGACCCATTTGCTTCCTGTGGGAACTCCCCTGAGTCTATGTATAGAAGCTCTTAATGTGTTGGTGTCCAAACCTGGTAAGGACCTGGAGGACTGTGTCTTATAGGCTGGTCTCTTTGCTTAATGTTGATGCAAAGATACTGGCAAAAATCTGGCCAATTGTCTATTCTGGGTTGTAGACTTGCACATTTCGACGAGACGGGTTTAATGCCTGAGAAGGACATCACATCCGCCATTTGTTTTTAAATCTGTAGACTACTCATGGTGTTCGCAGTACAAGGGTTATAGGCTCCTTAGATGCTGAGAAGAATTTTGACATGGTTGAGAGGGCTTTTCTCTGGGAGGCGATGCAGACATTTGGGCCTAGGTTCCTAATGTGGCTGCACATGCTTTACCAGACTCCTAAAGCCAAAGTACACACAGATGGCAGAATTTCAGATGCCTTCTCTCTGCGGAGGGGTATCCATCAAGGGTGCCCTTTGTTGCCTTGGACACATGCCTTGGAGCCGCTGGCCATTAGAATTGCAACTCATTAAAGGGTTATGAGTTGGTCTGGTGATCTCTTGTATTAATAAGATGCGGTCCTATCCTTACAGGCTGCCTTTGAGATTTTCAGTACATTTGGAGACTTTTTTTAGGGACCGTATCAACTGGTCTAAATTGGTCCTTTTTTGCTTTCGATTCTTAGGCGAGGGAGCTTGTGGTCCCTACTACCCTAAAGTGGGTTGAAGAATATAGGTATCTAGGTAACCAGGTCTAGTTTCTATAATCTCATCCTTTGCTTTTGCACCTTCGGGAGAAATATGAGGGAAGGGGGGGGGGGGCGCAAGTGGGACTTTATATGAAGCATACAGTCTAGAGACCGTGTGCTTCATATAAAGTCCCACTTGCCCCCCTTTTTTCCCTTTTCCTCCTATTTCTCAACAGATTGGGATGGAGGTACATGACTTATATTGGTCATGACCTCAAATAAAGTCCCAAACTTTAGTTTACTTTTCGGGAGAAATGTACCTCTTGGGCTAATCTTCCTCTGAACCTGATGGGTCACATTAATGTCCTTTATCATGTTTCACGCTAAATCCAACCACGTTTTTCTTGTCATCCCACCACCCTTCAAAGACCATGACCAGTGATTGATTGAGTTCCTTTATTTAGAATGGTGCCATCCCTCACTTGGCAAAGTCTGTCCTGCACCTACTGGTACAACGCAGGACATGGTGTTACCCAATTATGAGATTAATTATTGGTCAACTTGTCCTAGTTATGGGTAGGTGGTGGTTCATGCGGTCCAGGGCTAATGCAGACCTTTTAGGGGTGGACATTCTGGGTTCCCTTATGAAACTTTGTAATCTAGTGTGCAGGAGATGTAGAACCTATGCCAACCTCCCAAGTCCAAATAGAACATCTTTCCGGGTATTGGTATCTGCTATAAAGAGATTTCTTAAACTTATTTGTCACCCCACCACCCTTTGTGGGATTACCCTTCCTACCTTACTTCAGGTCATTCTTTGACCCTCAATATGAACTCTGTTGGATGGCGCTGACCAAGTGCTGTCCCATGAACTGAATAACATGCTCAATACAATACATGCAAATGGCAGATATTTAAACTTGGGTTCAAGTTGATGAGAATTTGTGGTTAGAAAGTGAATGCGCAAAGAACAAGTTTGCTTTAGATTTGAATATTTTTATTGAAAGAATAACAAAGTTCAGAACAACCAGACACATAGACAGATTGGTGTCAATTTTGCAGATCATCACATAACAATACAGAGAAATAAAAGGTATGGCCATAATATTTATCCATCATCTATCACAATAACAGAACACAACGGCTGTGGTATGTATCCAAAACTGGTGGGGTTTAACAGTAATTTCCCCACTATGATCCAGAGTACCCCTGTATGAAGGGATGGTAGAGATCCAGAGTCCCGGGAAGTCCCGGTTGTGATCTCCAGGTCAATCTCAGGACTCATGGTCGTATGAGGCCTCATACGTGATCATCTGTATTGTGTATAAAGTTTCTGGAAATAAAAAAACAAGTAAAGCGAAGAGAAATGAAGGAAAAGAGGGAGATGAGGAGAGAGAGGATCATCCTGGAGTTCACTACGGAGTCGAAATGTAGTCGATCCACGGGTCCCATATCTTATAAAATTTCTTGGTTTTATTACAAAGAATATGGATGAGTTTATCATTAATCATAATCCAAATGAGTTTACTTTTGACCTGGTCAAGAGGAATTATCGACTGTTTCCAGTGTCTTGCGATTGTGATTCTCGCCCCCAACAATATATAATTTTACTTTTTTTTTTTTTTTTTTTTTTTTGGTGTTTCGTCAGGTAATTTGTGAAAGAGAGCGGCTTCTGGAGATCTGCGAATGTTTACCCTCCGTTACTGAGTTGATTAAATTGAAAATCTGAATCCAAAATTTAGTTACGAGGGGACATTGCCACCCGGTATGGTGCATCGTCCCCAAATGTCCGCATCGTTGGAAGCAGTTTGAAGTAGAAGGATGCATCTTAGCTACCCTAGTGGGTACCAAGTACCAACGTAGGAGCGTTTTATAGTTGTCCTCTATAAGAGTGGTATTGATGGAAATTTTGGATAGCTGATGAGCAATATCTTGCCATTCAGTCAGATCAAAGGTAAGGTTCAAATCCCTTTCCCACTGGTCCATATAAGCAAGTTTTGTGTCTGGCTCAATAAAAGAAGTATATATCGCAGATACAAGTTTGCTTTAAAAGGCAAACGTCAACCAAAACTCTCAGGATTTTTTTTATTGCCAAACCAGTAGCTGGCGCAAGCTTTGTGAAAACATCCCCTCCATTTACTTCCTAGACAGCCTTTCTGCGGGTTCCTCCAGAGGTAAATACCACTGACACAAATAGTCCTTTAAGGTATTTGTAAGGGTAGAATCTTCCCAGATACACAAATGTATAGCGCACGCTTCGGTGATCATGGCACTGATGTACCATGAGCTGTAGATATGATAGCTATTAGCAGGGTTCCCTGGGACTGGAAAGTTTTTTTGTCTTTTTTTTTTTTTTTTCCCCAAGGGTTCCTCTGTTTTAAAAATTTTGAGACGGGCTGTTCCAATATTTAGGTCTGCACCCCGGTTCTCCAAGAACATAGAGATAGAGATTATATAATTTTTTAAATTTTTCTTTTTTTTTATACCAAAGAACTCCTACCCACCTGGCCATCATGATCATTAACCTGGCCAAAGTTAGAGAAGGTGGGTGGGAGAAAAACTTTCCATCTCTACAGAAATCTGGAATGGCTGCTCCCAGGTTCACCCATTGTAGAGCCTCCGTACATATCTGACATCACTTTACCTGTGAGATGAGGCCTTTCCCATATACATGCTTGCACTCCACCTCTTAATTGTTTCCTAGGTCCAGATTCCTCACACTAGTCATTTATCTCCTTTGCCAACTTTGCTCTCTCTGGAGCTCATTTTCTTATCCTTGCTTACAATGACCTTGATCTTGCTACTTAGCCATGGTGAGTGCCAGTCATCCGTTCAGTTCCCTGCTCTATTATATTTGCAAAAGCGAGTTTTAACATATATAATTTTATTTTATTAAGGAGTACGTCAGCGAACTAAAGGGCGCCTTTGCCTTGAGTTCTTCTCTAATTGATTTTTGTTTTCAAGGCTTCTGCACCTCTTGCAATATGGGGCTGTCAGTCACCCTTATGCTTGCCTTAGTCTCTCCACTTTGTGAATAGAGATTGATGCTTCTCCCTCTCCAGAGACCGCACAGTAACTGAGATCCCTCGTTCCTACCGTCACCTTCAATTTTCCACTTATCTCTGATAAGGCGACCGCTGAATTTTTTCCATCCCACCTCTATGAACAATTCATGCGCGGGGACTCTGGGTGACCAGATTGATGAACCATTTAGACTTATCGGCTTTTGTAGAGGCTCTGCATTGAATTGCCCTGGCTGCAGTCCTAGATAACTGATCCTGGTGCACTTTAACTGCTTGTTGTTTTGAAGAGTACAAAATTGCAAATGCTTCAACAAATGTTTGTAGAGAAACAAGGGGGGGGGGGTGTTTAGAGAGAAGAGCAATATCCTTAGTGTAGGATGTAAAAAAAATATTAAAAAGTAATAGTTGCACTCCCAATTGATAAAATATAGCTCAGCATGACAGAGGAACTTTCGATGCCAGGAGCAGACAGGCAACCAGGAAGCCTTGTCCTGGCCACCAGCAAGGGAGAGAAGAAATTCTGTAGACTGGGAGCCGCTGTCACTGTGGAGCCAATGATGGAAACCAAAGCCGGGGTGTAGGTGCTGCCTAGTGTGGTTGGTGAGCACAAAAGCTGGGACAGGAACATGTTTCAGAGCAACCTTGCTTCTTCAGGGGCTGAAGAAGGTTGCTCCTGCCTCAGAGGCTGTCCTACTGTCATGCTGAAAGAATTAAATAAAAGTTAAATTGGAACCGCGCTCTCTAAACATAATTAAAGTGCAAGTGCTCAAAGTACATAGACCAATGTCAGCAAACACAATATATGTGTAAATATGTGTAACGTCCATTACAGGTAGTCATATACATTTGTGGATAATGCCAATAGGAAAGCTCCAGTCCGGACGGATGTTATATCGGGGTCCCGAGAAACCTATTCCAGGTGCTCATTTATGCTTTTAGGAAATTCCGATGTGGAAATAATCATAACCACAACATCGATCCGAGTTAATACCAAGGATTTAAAAGAAGAAAAAGGGCTTCCATGGTGAAGTATGTTGAAATTTAATCAAAAATTGAAGTAAAAACAGATAATCTCCATAACAGCTTAACACAACCATGTGTTGGAAACACCGTGAGCGTTCCAGCTGCGTTGCAAACGGTGGAAGTGACGTATCGCACTCAAACCACCCTACACGTTTCGTCAGCACGTTCTGATGTCATGTGACATGGTCCGTGCTCCGTGAGCAGAGAGCTGGTAACTGTTAGTGCCCTGCTCTCTGCTCCGCCTCGCTCACCGGAGCACTGGGTTGCGTCGGGTACAGGAGCTGAGCCGAGTGTCGGTCCACGTGTTTGCGTGAATTCTGATCATATGATCGCGATCTTTCCCCAGCCTGGAACGGCTCTGTGACGTCAGCTTACAGCAAGCTTCAGCCCGCTGTCTGCTGAAAACTGGTCACAGGAGTGCAGAACGAACTGCACTCCTGTGATCCATAGGAGAAGTACAGCCAAATTAGCTTTCCCCGTACTTTAAGCTTTTTCAAAGGCTTAATATTTTATAATTTTTATATTGTTTTAACCTTATTGGGCATTTGCCCATTTTAATATCTATATAATCTTTTATGATTGTTTCCCCAGCAGGACCACTGGAGGTGGTTTTCTCCCAGGGGGTTGGTGCGCTGTGATTGATCAGTGTGTTGGTACCCTTTATCCAGGTTTCGCTCCTTAAATGTTTTTATTAAGATTTTATTTAGTAAAAGTTTGAAACATAAAATATACTCGCTGTGATAGACTCTGCCAAGACAGGGGCCACTGATTATGGCATATGGAGAGAGCAGATCATTCTCCAATGATGGACAACAATGCGATGAACGCTGAGAGTGAGGCTTGGGTTCATTCTCTGAATACAAACAATAAAGCCTCCCTTCTGGAGTGGACGGAAAACATTAATATTAATCTTGTACAGGGTAATAGTCAGAGGGAATATGGTGGCCCTTCTGCAGACTGGGTTGGAGAGGCTCCTTCGCTTGGGACAGAAATATTTATCAACCATATCCCTCAAAAAATCTATAAAGATAAATGAATTCTTCTGAATCAGACTGCTGGCACATTGTTGGTTTGTCTTCTGATGACTTGTCTAATGGACAGAATACACAGGCTTGTGTCACTCACATTGTGTGCTTCCTAGGTGTGACTTCCCATTGTTAATTGACTTGATTGATTTTGTTGATATTCTTGTTTCTGTCTGTTGGGTAATTGTGGCCAACTCTTATGCCCCGTACACACGGTCGGACATTGATCAGACATTCCGACAACAAAGTCCATGGATTTTTTCCGACGGATGTTGGCTCAAACTTGTCTTGCATACACACGGTCACACAAAGTTGTCGGAAAATCCGATCGTTCTGAACGCGGTGACGTAAAACACGTACGTCGGGTCTATAAACGGGGCAGTAGCCAATAGCTTTCATCTCTTAATTTATTCTGAGCATGCGTGGCACTTTGTGCGTCGGATTTGTGTACACACGATCGAAATTTCCGACAACGGATTTTGTTGTCGGAAAATTTTATAACCTGCTCTCAAACTTTGTGTCGGAAAATCCAATGGAAAATGTGTGATGGAGTCTAGACACGGTCGGATTTTCTGACAACAAGGTCCTATCACACATTTTCCGTCAGAAAATCCGACCGCATGTACGCGGCAGAGGTTCTTGTGATGGGATTGGCCTTGTGTCAACTTTAGCTTATCTAACCCTTATGTGATGTTTTGGGTGAATATTTGGCTTTATTCATGTGGTGACTGACCTACTTTTGAAGTGTATAAAAACCTGTATGTCTATTCAATCAAGAGTCATTCCTTTTGGATTTTACCTCAACATCTTGCCTGTGTACGATGCTTGGGGGTAAACGGGCTGGTATCGGCTCTGGGTCTGCTGGAACGGTTTGGAGAGCAGCAGGCACTGTTTGACAGAAGCACCTGTAGAAGGTATTTACAGCCGGTGCTCAAAGGTTACTAAAGAAGTGCATTAATGTGCACAGCCGATTTGCATTAGGGTAAAAACAGGGAGGGGGAGGCGCTGACCTGAGTGTAGTATTAAATTGATGACTTTAATAGGGTAAGATTAAAAATGCTTACGAGAAGATGCATGCTCGTCAAAGTTAAGTGCAATCCTGGCATGGCTCTGTGGGTCCCACCGCTGTTTCAGATAGCTGGAAAGGATTGGGCAACTGGCTGGAATGGATTAGTGTTTCTCCAGGAACCAGGAAGCTCCACGCTGACCCGGAAGTGACATCACCGGCGTCTAATTGGATCAGGGCAGGGCTGGAATCTTGTCAATCAGGGCTGCAGTGGTGAAGGATACGTACTCAGGGCTGGCTGCTCCTTCTTCTGGCCTCCACTTTACTTTGAAGAGCATGCATCTTCAATCATCTTGTGTTTTTAATCTTATCCTATTAAATTTATCAATTTAATACTACACTCAGGTCGGCGCCTCCCCCCCCCCCCTGTTATTTCCTTACATCTCTTGCAGAGTTCTGGACACACTCTGAAGGATGGCTGCCTTCCTTTTTAACCCTTAATACCCCTTTCTTTTCCAACCACCCAACTTATGGATACATCACCATCCAGCTATTACAGCCACAGACTATACCCCTAAGGTTTACTCCATTTGGAGCACCAGATAACACTAACTATACTAATTGCATTAGGGGGTGCACCCCAAGGCACAAACCCCGTGTGTGTATATCAGTAGAGCAGAGATTGTCATCCAGTAATTTTTTTTTTTTTACAATATTTTTACAATTTTCTTTTTAGGAGCCCCTAGGGGCTTTGGTGAAATATCAAGTCTGTCTTTGCAGCCTCAGCTGCACTGGACAGTGAACAAATGGGAAGTGCTCTTTGGTAAGGAGCTTCCTGTTCACAAACCTACTGTGGAATTATAGATTACCACCAGTGAGACCTGTTTGGACTTTATCTGAGGACTTCCCAATGGTCAGCATCTTTGTGGGACTGGCATGCTGGGATGGAAACCGCTGCTCTCACTTGGGTGCACAGGAGTTTGAGAGACTCCTTTTTAAAAACGTGTGACCGGGGTTTAGAGTCTCTTGAAGGATTTGGAGGATTGTACTAGCTAAAGCTTGTGTTGACCAACTTTTTGGGGTCATAAGCTTCCGGTAAGCTTTCTACTTGTCACAATAAGACGTGACTTTTCTTTAGGTTCCTGGACATCTTACATTTTTTCTCTTGGTGATATCTCCGCATTAACTCCAGAAGGAATATTACTTTAATATTGCACACAATTTCACTTGACATCACTATACTTCAATGAAAATGACTTTGTTATATTAATTTGGTTTAATATTTTTTTTTGTTTTTTTTGTTTCAGTTTATTGCATTTTTAAGTATTCACGTTTTGAGCCATACCGCGTAAGGTGTTTTTTGAACACTTTCGTTTTTAAGGATATAACTTGTTAGTACTTTTAAGTGTTGGTAATAACATTTATTTTGCAGAAAAAGAAAATAAAGAAGGAACCAAAAGAAGAGAAAGTGGGTAAACCAAAGAAAACCAAAGAAGAGAGGGAAGCGGCTATTGCTCTTAAAGTGAAGAAGAAAGAGGAGGAAGAGGCTGCTCGCTGGCGGTGGTAAGAATCGGATTCTAATTTCTGCAGGTAAACGCAAATGTCCCTTGAAGTGGACTTGTCAGGATAGAAAATTGGGGGCCACCACTGCGGCCTTGGCTTTTAAAGATGCATGCTCTGGAGCTGTCATCCTGTGACTTTACTCCTGAGTGAGCCACTGCCTTGGAACATAACTGTTGAGAAAAGTAGGACCCCTAGGGGTCATCTTACTAGTCTTGTGTAAATGATCTGGTTCCCGGGCAGGTGGTTTCTACACCCTAGAGGATCTCCACTCCTCGGCTTGTAGTTAATGTAATTGAAGTGCCACACCACTGAGAAGAGGTGTTTTGAGGGTCCAAGCGCCCCCTTTATCAGGGTTTTTCCAGTATGAATTACAAGCACAGACCTCATCAGAAGCTTGTTTGTCAGCCTTACCAGCTTTGGAGCAAACATAGAGCCAGTGAAGTCAGGAACCTTTAAAAAAAAATTCAACAGTAGTGCCAAGTCCCATGATTCCATCAAAACTTGCAAATATACCCATACTTTTTCCTTTCCTCTTACTGTCCAACAAGAGCTCTGCTGACACATCCAAGGCTCCTACCAGTTTAGATTTTGTTTTCTATTTCCTTTTTGTGAAAAGTAGATTGACAGCGCTTGCTCCTCCTAGTGGTTAATTTTCTCTATAGTTAATAACCCGGGAATTTAAGGTGAAACATGATACTAAATATTAAAGGAGTTAATCCTTATACCAACTTAACAGTTGCGTGCCAAACAAATTGAATAAACAATAAAGCTTTTGACAACGTTGCACCCCCTATGACGAAACGCGTCAAGCTGACTCTTTTGAACGTTACTTCAAGCCAGGAGGGTGGAACGCACATTGAATGTGGAACCACCACCACGTCCCCCCCCCCCCCCCCAACTAAACGGGCCGATGATTGCAATAGTGGCGTTGGTCTTATCGCTATGAAAGTTGTTTTTTAGTTTGTTTTTTATCAATAAACCAAAGGATTTTTACTCTGAGGAGCTCTGTTTTCTCTTCACCACGGGTTGTATATTGTCCACTCCTGGAGCCCTGGAGTCCTAGCCAGAGGATTTCTATCCCAGAGGAGACACCGTAAGCAACCAGAGTCCATGGGTACTGGGTCGGGTCACCTAAAAAGATCTACAGGCACAACTGACTGGTTGCTATAAGGCAAAAGGGTCCAAACCCATCCAGTGAGTCATGAATTTTACACTACCCCCAAGAGGTGGATCACCACAGTATTGGGACTTGGAGCATTATAGCACTTTTTGGCATAAAGAAAAGAACTACTGGCACTATACCACTATATGCACTTTAAAATATGTTGTACTATTGTCACTTTATCATTTATTAATTTATAATTGTTTATCAACATATGCACTGTAAAATATGATGTAATATTGTCACTTTATTATTCATTTTGTTTGGCACACAACTATTAAGTTGGTAGAAGGATTAACTCCTTAAATATTTAGTATCATGTTTCACCTTAAATTCCCGGGTTATTAACTATAGAGCAAATTAACCACTAGGAGGAGCAAACACTGTCAATCTACTTTTCATTCATTTACCCTACCTTCTGGGGATCATTTTAGACAGCATCAGCCCATATACATAGGCCAATTAAAGTCCAAGGCGTGTGAGTCTCGCCATACATATTTCCTTTTTGTATGTCTGATGTTGCATACATTGGGGGTTTATATACATGGAGCTTTATCAAAGGAGTAGACCTAGCTCCCTAGATTAGCCAGGTCACCATTAAAGAAGATCTGAACGCTGGAAGCCGGGTCCGAAAAAGGCAGGCAGTGGGCAAAGTACCAGTCACCATATTTTTTTTTTCCCCCCTTAACTGGTTTACCCATGCCTCCTTCTGTACTGTCTGTTTGTAGAGGAGGACATCTTGGTAGAGGCAGGGCTTTGCTTCCTTTTGTGAGAGTTTAATAACCGGAACAGTGAGCAGAACAGTAGTGACTACCATCACCAAATCTCATTCCTGGTACAGGAACTATGCTACAAACTAAAGTGAGGGAAAATGGACCATACCTTAAAAGCACTCTTTGAATGTGTGGTCTGTGAGGGGCTAGAAGGCTCGGAAAGGTTGAACTCATGCCAAAAGGACACCATACTTATAGCAGCAATGGCTTTTCATGACGCTTTCCAGGAAAAGGGCACACTGTAGGCTTAATCTTTTGAATAGTACCACCAGGCAGGTACTTGGTGCAGCTTTGTTGGACTTCAGGTGGTGAGTGTTCTAAGCTAGGATTGTGTGATCCCTTGAAGTGCATTCAACATTGTCCTTCGAATGCATGGACCACAAGACTGTCTTCCTGTCCTGCTTCAATTATTGTGCAAATGTTGAGATCTCCCGTATTTTTCTTTGGTTACGTCTGTTGCTCCAAACTGCGTTCTAAAAAGCGGTAGGATTTTTAATGCAATCCCCTGCAAACTCTGTCCAATGCAACCGCATTCTGGCATACTCCTTTCAGGTGGGATAGGTGGGTCTGCTTCCAGAAGCCTGTGCTTCAGCAATTTGCATTCAAACCTGCTTTTAGGCCTGATTCACACCTATGCATTTTTAGTGCTTTTTGCATTTTTCAGATTTGCACTACAGAACGTGGAAAAAAAAAAAAAAGCCAGCAATGTTTATAACACTAAAATAAAAAGAAACATTGTTTCTTTTTGTATCTTCCTGTTTCTTCATCTGCAGATCAAAAGGATGAACAAACGTTCCTCTGTTTAACTCCTTATTAACCCTTAATTTACTCTAATCAGCCTTAATTAACTCCCTATTCTCCTCCATTTAATATTTTCCTGCTTTTTTTTTTTTTTTTTTTTGTTCGTCTATTTTATGAACGATAAACAATTAAGTTTTTTTTTTGTTTGCTTTGCTAGTGAATATTTTTACACATATATATTAACATACATTTACACATTTCACATTGAAAAAGCGCAAAATAAAAAAAAAATGTATTTAATTTCTAAATAACTTTTCAATGCTTTTTACCGTTGCTGACAGCTGAAGTGAAAACAAAACAGTTGCGGTAGGTATCAGTAATTGGTATCGGCGAGTACTAAAAAAAAAAAAAAGTATTGGTACTCGTACTCGTTGTAAAAAAAAAAAAAAATGGTATCGGTGCATCCCTACTAAAAATGCTAACTGTCACATTGGTTGTGCTCTTAACCAAACTGTCAAACCATCCAATGGCTGGTGTCATAACTGATCACATGTGCAGCATCATGGCAGTTAAAGAATAAACAGAGGCCAATATGGCAGCTTCCTTGGCTGAAAACAATAGGAGGATTTACTTCCACTTTAATATGGAGTTGCCCCTGGCTGCAGCCTCCACTTTTTTTTTTTGGGAAGGCCTTCCACAAGATGTTGGCGTGTCTGTGGGAATTTGTGCCAATTCAGCCAAAATGAGTATTTTGAAGGGTCGGGTACTGGGTGACATTGGGCCAAAACGCAAGGCTCACAAATGGCATTCCAAAGGTAGGGTTGAGGTCAGGGCTCTGTGCAGGCTACTTGACTCTCTCCACTACTAAACTCACCAAACCATGTCTTTACGGAGCTGGCTTTATGATCAGGGGCCACAGGCTGGAATAGAAAAATACCTTCCCCCAAACTGATACCATGAGGTTGTAAGCACACAATTGTCTGTTTTTATTTTCATTTTCAAATTTTACAGTTTGACATCACAACAAGGTCACATTGATAGGGCAGGGGGGGAATGAAGGGGAGGGAAATGGGGGTAGGGACAAGGGGAAAAAGGGGGGGGCAGGGGATACAGGGGGGTACATTTAGCCTGGTCCGAGTGCGGACAACCATATCAACAGGGAGACATATCTACTTGTAATAACCAGGGCGACACCCGTCCTGTCCCAGACATTCGATCTATATGGATAGGCCTCCCTTCCAATCCGGAAGGGGGTAGGGTGTTCCTAAGCTTTAGATCTAGAGTCATTGCATATATGGCTCCCATAATGTAAACATAAGTTAACTTGAAGTACCTAGGTCGGTCAGAAACCTGGTGACCATCTAGGTAGCTCAAAAGTGGATACTCAGGTATCCTAAGGGTGTAACACAGCAAAAAATACATAACAATCAAAAACGAGGGGAGAAAAGAAATAGTAGGAAAGAAAAAAAAAAGATGGGGAAGGAGAAGAAAGCATGTGGAATAGTTCTCACCGGATTCGTTGATGTATTGGGTTTACTTTTAAGTAGAGCCTATAGTTGAAGGATGGTTCGCCTGGACAAGTCTCCAAAGGAAGGATCCGCTAAAGTAATGCGCGGTCTACCCTAGATGAGGCCATAGTTGTGTCATGTACGGGGGTTTTCCAGGCTGCCCATGTAATGTCGAATCGCTCACGAGTATTTCCACTGTCTGTTTTTATTATTGCTACGACATACCCTCAACTAGGAACACCTGAACTCCATAATTGGGCGGGTTCTCCACGGTTTCATGTTTTTTTAGGTTTATCGTTCTCTTGTTTTGTATTATACGCCTCAGTTGTGCAGAAAAGGATTCTTAGTTCTTACCACTGGCTGTAGGATGTAAGATCTTCTCCTTACACACCTCCTATTATATGCTTTGTGTTGTGGGAGGTGGGGAGCCGATTTAAGTTGCAACAATAAGGGGCAGTATTGATTTTTTTTTTTTTGGAAATTCTCCAAGGTGAAATAACAAGCAGCCCTTAACTTCCAATGGCTCCTGGCATCGGTAAGGGTTAATAAATCTTTCCGACAAAGAGCAATTTATTCTCATGACAGAAGCTGCACAATTTGACTCATTCCTTTGAAGCATCTGTCCATTGTTTCTGGGATACAAAGCAAAGGTATTATCTCTAGGCTGTTTTATAGCTTGGCTGTGAGAGAGATAAAAGACTTTTCTCCAGATCCAATATCAAATCTGACAAGATGGAATCAGGTGGACATCATACAGATTGAGGAGGATGTTTCAACTTTAAATAGATTTTCTCGTGGACTGGACACAGAGACTGATCATCTGCAGAGCAAGTCCGGCAGAAGGGTGACATAGAACTAATAGGGATCATTTTCTGAGTTTTCATGGTGTTTTTTTTTTTTTTTAGGGGCGCTTTAGACTTTATAGGTGTCTTTGGTCCAAGTAGGGCACTCAGCCGTCCAGGCAGCTAGAGTTGCCATAGGCATGAACATTCTGCTTGGCCAGGCACTTGCCTCAAGGCAGTGGCGAAAGGTGGGGGTGCAGGTAGGCATGGCAATACTGGGAGCATAGTGGTGATTGGAACATGCTTCTAACTTGTTCAATTAACACCCTTAAAAAAAGGCTTGAGTCTGCTGGGAAGGCGCTTGACCAACTCTTGGACATCTAATCTTGCCTCTGCTGCTTATGGCTGAATGTAGACCCAAATGTCTTAGCATGGCCTGCAGCCCAAAGATGTTGCTGTATACATGCTAGAAGTACCAACCAGATTGGGAGGGGGGGGGGGGGGGAGGATGCTTATCAGTTTCTCCACTTGATCTTCCATTTGTGGCTGGAGAAGCTTCAACGTTTCTGGGATTGTCAACTACCTGGTCCCGTTCTACACTCTGTGGTTCCAACTACAGGCCGCCTATATTACTGCTATATCTTGTGATGTAGGGGCACATAGAACCACTGTGCACAGGGCCGCTGATAAGGCAGTACAGCCTCCTGTACTGGACCCAGGCCCCATCAGTTCAAAAGGGGGCCCAGTACCTGCTGAGTAGGAGGGCCTGCTGTACTGTCATATTGCAGACACTGATCTTCAGCCTCCCTCCTTGCAGCACTACCAGCTTCTTCTCCTCCTCTTTCTCCCTCCTGCTGCACTGCAGGCGGTTTGGTTCTAGTGCATGTGCCACTTCCATCTGCTGTCCGGGCCCCTGTGTGCCTTTTCTCGCTCACAGCGCTGCTGGCTTGCCCCCCTCTCCTGCTGGCAGCTGCTGTAGGCACACGGATGTTTTAAGATTGAGAGCAGGGGGAGGGGCCAGTAAATGTCTTTTTCTGGCCCCTTCCTTTCCTGAATGAACACAGTGAGCGATCGGTACCTATCGCTCGTGTCCATTCATGACTGAAGCATAGTAAACTGTATTTCCTATGCTTTAGTTTGTGAATGAGCAGGAAGCCTCTGAGCATTTCCTATTCGTTTGTGCCACTGAGGTTGCAGGGAAAGGCAGTGATAATTCTATGAACTCGGCCGGGGGAGGGCCCTGTCAGGTAGGCTGTATGGGGCCCCCGTGATTTCTAACAGCAGCCCTGACTGTGCATAACTGCATCAGAAAGTACTCGTGTGGAACTCCACTGGCTGTTTGGGAACTTTGTTTCTTTGATTCCATTTTCTATGCATATTGATGTAGAGCGGAGAATACAGTTTCTTAGAGAAAACAATTTTTTTTCCTCACAGTATGTCTTAACCGAAGAGGGGCTGATTGTGAACAAAAGCACAACAGAACGATTGTTCTTAGCTTGATTGCATTTGTTTACAAAATCCAATTATCCCAACGTTAATTAGAGCGTTTTCTTATGGCATTGTACATTAGAAGTCCTCTGTAGCATAAATACATTTTTGTCTTTTGAAGAGCAATTCAAAATTCTTCCACTTCTATTTTTTTCATATTAGACTAACAAATATTTGTAAAGTGAACTCATTGTAGAAAGACTTATCTTTGCAGTGTGGGTGACGGCCTAGTAACAAAATGTACACTATGGGGAAGATTTACTATAACCGGAGAGTGCAAAACCTGGTGCAGCTGTGTATAAAAACTTGGTGTCCAGTTATTTTCGTCAAAACTTAATTGGACAAGCTGAGATTAGATTTTGGTTGGTTTATATGCAGAGCTGCACCAGATTTTGCACACTCCGGTTTTAGTAAATCAACCCCTAGGTTGGCAACAGTTGTTGGACGCCTGACCATTACACCTAATCTGAGGCTGTTGGACATCCCATTCCAAACAATAGGCGTTAAAATGGAGTTGCTCTCCCTTCCTTTTTGTGTCTAACAGCTTCCACTCTTCTGGGAAGGCTTTCCGCAAGAATTTGGAGTGTCTATGGGAATTTGTAGAAAAAAATTGGAGACATTACTGCGCTAAACCCAAATGTGACCAAAAAAAGCTGCTAACACTGAAACAAAGTCCAAACAAAATGTGAAAATCAAAAAGTGTAGCGCTAAATACAGTAATATGACAGTAATAAACTAAAATAATAAATCGTACCAAAACGTATGTTGTAAATATGTAAACGTGAAAGTCCAGTGTTCACGTGTGTGAACAGGGGAATGTGAGAGTTCAAATATAAAAGGAACTACTGAAAATAGTGTCCATCTAATACGTGACTTGTGAGTCCTCGTGGTATAAATAATGTGTGACTGGCTGTGAAGCTGTTGAAACTAGGAAATCCTCTGTCGAGAGTATGAATGGGTACTCTTACCGGATAAGGTGGACCACTTACCAGCGGTTAAGAGTTTGCAGAAAGAAGGTCACTATACATGGGATGGTCCCACTCCTTGACAGTAGTAATCCAGCCGACGTTCCTGGATGTAAATGGCTCTCAAGCATGGAACCTCCACCCAATAGGGGAACCGTCTCGTAAAAAGAGCCACGACGGGGTGGAAGGATGGGATGCGCCTTCTCCTGAGTTCAACCGCCGTCTGCCTTTAGGGTGGAGGTTCCATGCTGCTTTGAGAGCCATTTACATCCAGGAACCTCGGCTGGATTACTACTGTCAAGGAGTGGGACCATCCCATGTGTAGTGACCTTCTTTCTGACAAACTCTTAACCCTGAGGCATTCGGCTTACACAAGCCTGATTGACCCACTACTGCTGGTAAGTGGGTCCACCTTATCCGGTAAGAGTACCCATTCATACTCTTGACAGAGGATGCTTTAGTTTGTGAATGAGCAGGAAGCCTCTGAGCATTTCCTATTCATTCATTTGTGCAGCTGAGGTTGCAAAGAAAGGAAGTGATGAATCTATGTCCTCGGCCAGGGGAGGGCCCTGTCAGGTAGGCTGTATGGGGCCCCGTGATTTCTAACAGCAGCCCTGACTGTGCATAACTGTATCAGAAAAAGTACTCCATGTGGAACTCCACTGGTTGTTTGGGAACTTTGTTGCTTTGATTCCATTTCTATGCATATTGATGTAGGGCGGAGAATACCGTTTCTTAGAGAACTTTTTTCATCACAGTATGTCTTAACCGAAGAGGGGCTGATTGTGAAAAAAAGCACAACACATTCTGTCCTTCTTTCCTCTCAGACTAGAGAGCAGCTATGCTGGCCCATTTTCTCTGCTGCCAATTCACAGAAGCCTTTATATTTTGTGCATGAGTTCACACAATACAAAGACTTCTGTGATTGGGCAGGGGGAGGGGCAGCCATAGTAACTGCACCGACTACACTGGAAGGGGCTGAGACCACCAGAGTCCAGCGTCAGAGATCCGGAAACTATGCTGCTGACGTACAATAAACATGTCAGATATACATTACAGAAATAAGCCCAGGAGGTGGAAGGCAACCTCATTGGACTTAGATTGTCTTCATTTTTTACAAGTTGCTGCTTCTACTGGAACTCATTAGCCTTGACCCAGCTGATGTTGGTTTTTCTTAATTAGAATTCTTCACTGTAATACATTTCCATTTGCCTGACATCATATATTGACTGGCTGTATTTAGTTTAAAAGGCTAGGTTCACCATTAAGTGTGTTATATGGTACACTTGTATTTAAGGTGTGACCTGTTCCTAAACACCATTACAACACCATCACAACACTAGTACACCTCTAGTTGATCTAAACTTGCCTACATTTGCTTGCTTCATCCCGGGACAGTGGAACCACTTCTAAAAGTACAGATAGTTGGCTGGAAAGGTACCCTGACTGATCTAAATGTCGTCATTACCCTCATCCTATTATTTTTTTTGCAGGTGGGAAGAGGAGAAATACGAAGATGGGGTCAAATGGCGATTTCTGGAACACAAGGGTCCAGTATTTGCTCCACTCTATGAACCACTGCCCCCGGATGTGAAGTTCTACTATGATGGTAAGAAGTCTTGTCAACTATTGACATTTTAGCTTTCCAAGATATTGGCAGCTATATCTACATAAGGTCTTTAGATCCTGAGATGTGGAACAAGCTAGGGAACCTCACATCTCTACAATCCAGCACAGGACACATTGTGCTGGCAGCTGCTGTTCATGGGCATCATAAGTGTATTGGCATAACGCACACGTAAAATCTGAATTTTCTCGGAGGAAGGATATTTATCATAAGAGGGGTTTGAGAGGTGTTAACCCAGTAACCAATGGGTAGATTTCTCAGTTTTCATTGTAACTGTGCAGACTATGTGCTTGTATCCTGCCTGTTGGAGTAGAAGTGTCGGACTGAGTGCATTATTAGTAGATAATGTTTGGTGGTCAATGGAAGTAAAAAATTACACCCCTGTGGTTAGGTGGAGGAGGTATAGTTCCTAATCATTGGTATTAATGGGAGGAATAGTGCCGCCATCATTGGTGTCAGCGGGAGGAATAGTGCCCCCCGTCCTTGATGTCAGCAGGAGGGTTAGTGCCCCCGTCCTTGGTGTCAGCGGAAAAGTTAGTGCCCCCGTCCTTGGTGTCAGCGGGTGGGTTGGTGCCCCCGTCCTTGGTATCAGCGGGTGGGTTGGTGCCCCTGTCCTTGGTATCAGCGGGTGGGTTGGTGCCCCTGTCCTTGGTGCCAGCAAGAGGGTTGGTGACCCCGTCCTTGGTGTCAGTGGGAGGGTTGGTGCCCCCATCCTTGGTGTCAGCGGGGGGGTTGGTGCCCCCGTCCTTGGTGTCAGCGGGAGGGTTGGTGCCCCCGTCCTTGGTGTCAGTGGGTGGGTTGGTGCCCCCGTCCTTGGTATCAGCGGGTGGGTTGGTGCCCCTGTCCTTGGTGCCAGCGGGAGGGTTGGTGCCCCCGTCCTTGGTGTCAGTGGGAGGGTTGGTGTCAGCGGGAGGGTTGGTGCCCCCGTCCTTGGCGTCAGCGGGTGGGTTGGTGCCCCCGTCCTTGGCGTCAGCGGGAGGGTTGGTGCCCCCGTCCTTGGTGTCAGCAGGAGGGTTGGTGCCCCCGTCCTTGGTGTCAGCGGGTGGGTTGGTGCCCCCGTCCTTGGTGTCAGCGGGTGGGTTGGTGCCCCCGTCCTTGGTGTCAGCGGGAGGGTTGGTGCCCCCGTCCTTGGTGTCAGCGGGAGGGTTGGTGCCCCCGTCCTTGGTGTCAGCGGGAGGGTTGGTGCCCCCGTCCTTGGTGTCAGCGGGAGGGTTGGTGCCCCCGTCCTTGGTGTCAGCGGGAGGGTTGGTGCCCCCGTCCTTGGTGTCAGCGGGAGGGTTGGTGCCCCCGTCCTTGGTGTCAGCGGGAGGGTTGGTGCCCCCGTCCTTGGTGTCAGCGGGAGGGTTGGTGCCCCCGTCCTTGGTGTCAGCGGGAGGGTTGGTGCCCCCGTCCTTGGTGTCAGCGGGAGGGTTGGTGCCCCCGTCCTTGGTGTCAGCGGGAGGGTTGGTGCCCCCGTCCTTGGTGTCAGCGGGAGGGTTGGTGCCCCCGTCCTTGGTATCAGTTTTTTTTTTTTTTTTTTCTTTTTTTTAGCACTCTAGTGTAACAGTCAAGAAGCTGTAAATTAGTAAGAGAAAAAAAATCTTGATTTGTTGTTTTCCTTTGTACGTGATTAGTAGCCATGGATCAGCCCAATTTAGAGCCTCATTAAACAGATTAATACAAATTGACTTCTTAAGAGAGGAACTCGGCCCCTCCATCATTTAAAATGCTGATTTATGCATTGCATTTGGCATCGCAGCGTTTGAGGTTACAGAAAACTATTTCCAAGCTACCCTGGTGTTCCAAGGGAGAGGAATAATCCTTTTACATTGAGATTTCGTAAACTTGGGGAAAGATTTTGCAGCAAAAAATGAAGTTGTGGCCTTTAGAAAATCAGTGTATGCAGAAGTCAAAGATAGTTATTTCCAGTTTGTATATTCAGAGGAAATTAGATAAACTTTCTGATTTTAATTTCTTTTAAATATAGGTTCCTTCTCGGGTTCAGGGTTTCAAAAAAAATTTTAAAAGCGTAAAAAAAAGTGTGCACGTTCTAATCTCAGCTGCTGAATAACTTCTCAGCTGCTGATTAACTTTTTTTTTTTTGTTTTTTTTTTTTTACCCTGACAACCCCCTAGGGATGAAAGAAACAGTTTTTAATTTTCCTGTAATTTTGGTGAAATGCATTGCCGATGCAGGAGGTGACATTTAAGCCCTTTTTTAAAATGGGCTTTAAATTGCTTCTAAAGGTTACAGGTCCTTTTTTTTTTTTTTTTTTTTTTTTTTTTTTTTTTTTTTTTTCTTCAACCATTCTTGCCTTGTTCTAATACCTCCAAAATGTCCCCTTATTGGCCCCATTATAAATAAGCAGCTCAATGAGTAAAATCAAGAGTTTCTACTTGGAAAAGTTTGTAATTTTTAATCTTGTAATTTTGCAAACATTTTTTTTAACAAACTGTTAAATTTTTCGCTAACAGAGAAAAAAGCTACAAACAAGTAAGATGGGAAAAACACAAAAATCGTTCAATATCCATATTTATTCCCTAAGCATGTATAAAATGTAATCGCATATATATAGCTATACATGCCTACATATATCTCCTCCCCGTCTTATAAAAATACTATTGTCATTGTTTTTTTTTTTTTTAAACCTTAAACTCCCTCAAAGGAAAAAAAAAAAAAAAAGATAAAAAATAACTATTTAAAAAATGACCACAAATCCTACAAACCACAATTGCCCTTCCTTAAGCGGAGCCTTTGGTATTAAATATTGCATATAAAAATTTCAATCTTTAAACAGAAGGTGCTTTAGGCTCCTTTTCCCCTTGCCAGTCTAGTCATCCATAATTAAAAGCCTTTTAAGTTTTAAGTGTGAATTTCCCTTTAAAGTTAAAGGGGTGACTCACCCCCCCCCCCCCTTTACTCACTGCTCTCTTTAGAGGGGCCATATGGGGGTTCAATTACAGATGGACATCCTGAAAGCACAACTAATGTTCTATGACTGTGTTATGGGTGCACCAGGTTTTGTCAATTACAATTTTTCTACCAAAATATAAAAACCTAGAAGCAAATTTTATACCTTCCATTTTACCTTTTATATTATACTCTCTCCTTTATGTTCCATTCCTATCATTCCTGCTCCTCAGTCCAGGCTCCTCTAGCTGGTGGGACTACATGCATTGTCTGCTGAAATAGAAGAGAAGGGTCAGAGCAGGAAAAGTTGACATAAAATCTATATATTATGTCTCTTCTGATAAAGTCAAGATGAAAAGGCATGTGGCAGCCACGGGAAAATTGCCCGGCACTTAGGAATAGGTGAACAGATGGAAGATGGTGCAACCATGCAATATTCTGATCATTTAGTATATCAAAGTATTGCAATACAGTAGTTAAGCTTCAGCAGCATCGAGAGACCCAGTCCCTAGGTAGCACCCTCCTAGCTAGGTTGCTAACAGTCTGAGGCAAATTTAGTATGTTGGCTACTCTGTAGCCAGTGGAACAAAGTTTCCTTTTGGCTCTTCTGGGTTCTGCTGGTTACAGGCTCTGCTGATTTCCCCTGATTTCTGGTAGCTTCCAGAATTTAGCGGGTGGAAGAGGAAGACCCTCGCTTGCATTTTCATACAGCCTCAGCCAATCCCTGGCCGTAAGAATGGGGCCAGTAGGGGGATGAGGTGTATATGAATCAACTGGGTCCTGGAACAGCAGTGTCCTTGTCCTGAGGGACGAGACCCAAACTTAGAGCTGGGGCACGTACTGTAGCTGAAGTTTAAAGGTGACCAGCTGGGTACCAGCTCCCGCTAGAGCTAGGCGACCCACGTCCAGAGTTCCTGAAAGCAGTTGAAGGAAATCCATAAAAAAAAACTAACCTGGAGGCATCCAGTACAGAAGGTGGCTGGTACTGCAGGAAAGCATTCAAGTACCCAGGGCACAGTGAGTTGAAGCCTGAAAAGTTAGTAGAGACCAGACTGTCCTTGCCAACCCTTGGGAAAGCTAATTCAAGTTGCCAGCTCAGGCCTTACTTTCGCAATGGAGTTTTTTTTTTTTTTTTTTTTTTTTTAGTACTAGTTAAGTATTTCATGGCTCACCCTGCACCCTACCCAAGTTTAATAAGCAATAAATCCGAAAAAGACCCTTTTTGTCTGGTTCTTGCGAAGCTACCATGTCTCTGGCTGCTTGCAAATGGGAAGAGAATTCGGGACAAACAGTGGGACCCATTTGGGGTCGGTGCACTACACCTACCTATACACTACACTGTATGGACAAACCTTTATACACACCTGACCATCACACCTATTGACCTGTTTGAGCTTGTTGGACATTGTAATCCAAAGCCATGGGAATTAATATGGAATTGTCCCCCACCATTTTGACTATAGCAGATCTCGCTTTTCTGGGAAGGATTTCTTCAAGATTTTGGAGTGTCTGTGGGATTTTGTGCCCAATCGGCCAAAGTAGTATTTGCAACCTCTGCTACTGACATTGTTCACCTCAGAGGTGTTCAGTAGTGTTGGGGTCAGGGCCCCTGAAGCTCCTCCACAGCAAACTCATTGCGCAATTGTCTAAAATGTCTTTTGTATGCCGTAGCCTTAAGCCTGGTATACACTAGAATTTTTATTTCCGATTAACCCAGTTGGCTGAAGGAAAAAAACCTGAAGCGCTTGGGAGGAGCCACTGTACTATCAATCTGATGTTAGTACGGCAATCTTCCCCCACTGAGCTATTGTGTTCTGACGGGGAAAATTAGCCTGGGTAGGAAGAGGAAGAAAGTGCCCAGTATAGTAGTTTCCCCTTGACCTATGGATTTCTTCCATGATGTCTTTGAAAGCCATCTCGAGTCTGAGAGCAGTTAGCCAAAATCATGGTATTCCTCAAATGAAAGACCACACTCTGAACTCCATTGAGGAGCAACGCTGGATCCTGTGCCTCTTCCTTTTTTTCATAGCAATAAAAAACAATTGGAAGGTTCCTAGCCTACCCAAAAATAGGAAAGTGATTGCCTGGAATTCTGGTAGGTAAAGTTTAAAACTCTTCTATTTGTTATATTTTCAGGTTAACTATTTCCAGTTTTGGTTTAGTCAATTTTGCTTAAATAAATTATTGTTTTACACAAACGTACATTGGCATTCGTATGAAAAATGTAATGTTTCATTTTAAAATGACCCGTTACAGGTAATCCATTGAAGCTGAGCCAGCAGGCAGAGGAGGTGGCTGGCTTTTTTGCACACATGTTGGACCATGAATACACCACCAGGGACGTGTTCCGGAATAACTTCTTCTTGGACTGGAGAAAGGTATTGCTAGATAGTACCCAAAAGGGATGATAATTGGGTGTAAAACCATAGGTCAACGCTGCCTTCTAGAAACATGTATTCTAATAGTGAGGGAGGTTTAGAACTTTTGTCGGCTTTTTATTGAGGTCTGTGTCCCCATGAGGTGACAGATGTGGGGACACCAAGTATTGGAAGCCGGTTCTAACCCTTCACTAGCCAAAAAAGTTGTGACTAGTGTTGGGCTGTAACAACTGTTAGTTTCAGCATTAACTTTCTTCTAGATGGCCAGTTTACTGTTCTTCAGACTTTAGGGGGGGTTGAAGTGTGGCCAGTGGGAGTAGAAAATGTCCTAGCATCAGTGAGGGTAAACAATGCCCCATCTTTAAAATTGGTAGGAAGAATAGTGCCCCATCATTGGTGCCAGTGGGGGGGGGGCAGTGCCCCCCTCATTGGTGCCAGTGGGGGGGGGCAGTGCCCCCCTCATTGGTGCCAGTGGGGGGGGACAGTGCCCCCCTCATTGGCGCCAGTTGGGGGGGACAGTGCCCCCCTCATTGGTGCCAGTGGGGGGGGGGACAGTGCCCCCTTATTGGTGCCAGTGGGGGGGGGGACAGTGCCCCCTTATTGGTGCCAGTGGGGGGGGGACAGTGCCCCCCTCATTGGTGCCAGTGGGGGGGGGGGGGACAGTGCCCCCCTCATTGGTGCCAGTGGGGGGGGGGGACAGTGCCCCCCTCATTGGTGCCAGTGGGGGGGGGGGGGGACAGTGCCCCCCTCATTGGTGCCAGTGGGGAGGGGACAGTGCCCCCCTCATTGGTGCCAGTGGGGAGGGGACAGTGCCCCCCTCATTGGTGCCAGTGGGGAGGGGACAGTGCCCCCCTCATTGGTGCCAGTGGGGAGGGGACAGTGCCCCCCCTCATTGGTGCCAGTGGGGAGGGGACAGTGCCCCCCCTCATTGGTGCCAGTGGGGAGGGAACAGTGCCCCCCCTCATTGGTGCCAGTGGGGAGGGGACAGTGCCCCCCCTCATTGGTGCCAGTGGGGAGGGGACAGTGCCCCCCCTCATTGGTGCCAGTGGGGAGGGGACAGTGCCCCCCCTCATTGGTGCCAGTGGGGAGGGGGGAATAGTTCCCCCCCCTCATTGGTGCCAGTGGGGAGGGGGGAATAGTTCCCCCCCCTCATTGGTGCCAGTGGGGAGGGGGGAATAGTTCCCCCCCCCCCTCATTGGTGCCAGTGGGGAGGGGGGAATAGTTCCCCCCCCCCCTCATTGGTGCCAGTGGGGAGGGGGGAATAGTTCCCCCCCCTCATTGGTGCCAGTGGGGAGGGGGGAATAGTTCCCCCCCCTCATTGGTGCCAGTGGGGAGGGGGGAATAGTGCCCCCCCTCATTGGTGCCAGTGGGGGGGGAATAGTGCCCCCCCCTCATTGGAGGAATAGTGCCCCAAGAACCAAATAAAAGCAAGCAAAGGGCTGCAGTTTGGAGACCTCTGTCTTTTGAGCAATGACCAGATCTTCAATTGTCAGACGCACCCCCCCCCAAAAGCATAGTGCTCCAATCAATGCCACGGTCAGGGAGCGTGAGTGTTGGAGCATGGACTACTTGAGATTCAATCTGTTGCTCTCACACAGAGCTTATAGTGGTAGATTGATGGCACTTGAACCTTAGGTAGATTTACTTGGGTACCGATTGATGTATAGTCTATGTATAGTAGTGGCATTCCAGTGGGGGAGGGCCATAAGTGATGGGTGAGCTTCTTTTGTGAACTGAGGAACTGGAATAGTGACCTCATACTCAAGAAATGTGAGTGAAAATCGAAGTGCCACACCAAGATTTTTTAGTCTGTATATTCCATGCAGTTGCTACAGCTAACACGATTCTGAGCTTGTACGTTGTCCTCTTCATCGCGGCTTAAAATAAACCATATCCACTGGTAGGAACTTAAAAGTTCAAACTGTTTGAACATTCCACTAGCTGATGTGACCTGAACTAGTGCTGAGTGTTCAAAACTAAGTTTAGACTTTCAGTTCTATTTCCTACCGGTGGATACTGTTTATTTTAAAGTTGAATTCTAGGAATTCAGCTACTTTGTAAAAAGTGAAGGCACGCTACGAGTTAAGTCCAAGGAGGTGCATGACATCGCTTGAACGTGATCTCTATATCTAATGGGTTTATGGCTCTGCCAAGGCATACACTGATGCTCAGGGCTGTGAGAAAAGGGGGAGAGGCACACAGAGCAGCTATGCCCACATCTTCCCTCTGCTGACCATTCAGAGAAGCCTTTGTATTTTGTGAATGTGTTGATACAATACAAAGGCTTCTGTGATTTGGCAGCAAGAAGGGGAGGGGCGGGTATAGCAGCTGCACAGACTCTAATGTTGAAGATGCTTAGTATCCTTGTCGGGCTCCTGGAAATGGTGATAGTGATCGAGAGTGCACTAAAAGTCAGATATAAACAATCGATAAGCCCTGGAGTGGTCTTGCACCTCCTTGGACTTAACTCGGTGTGACTTCACTTTTTAAGTCCCAGGAGGTTCATGACATCTCATGGGCTTATTTCTATTATTTACATCTGATGTTTTATTGCTCTCCAGGTAGATGGCTATCTCGTTATTTCCGGGAGCCCGGTGCTGATGCCTCAGGGCCAAGTATCTTTAACTTTGGAGACGGTGAAGCTGCTATGTCTGCTCCTCCCCATCCTCCTGCCCAATCACAGAAGCCTTTGTATTATGTGAACACATTCACAATATACAAAGGCTTCTCTGAATAGGCAGCAGAGGGGAGGGGCGGGCATAGCTGCTCTGTGTGCCCCTCTCTCTCCTCCCCGAGTGTCAGTGTATGCCTTGGCAGAGCCATAAACATGTTGGATATAAATAGAGATAAGCCCAGTAGGTGTCCTTCACCTCCCTGGTCGTTACTCAATGTGCCTTCACCTTTTACAAAGGAGCTGAATTCCTGGAATTTAGCTTTAAGCCTTGTGTGGTCCTCAAAAAGTGTTGGCTAAAGCACCTGCCATGTTTGGAATAAAACCTAATTTCAGACTCTAAAATTTGGCTCTTCGACTTTCACACTCAGACCTCACACCGAGAGCGGTGCTCCTGATCTCCAGCATATTGCAATGGAGTAAGAGAAAATACTGTGCTTGCAAATAAAAAAAAAAGATCAAATACTTTGTAGCAACCTGACATTGATGCAGTAATAAAAAAATCAAAGGAAAGGTTTAGTCGGACTTTAAAGCACTCATTTCACTAAGATTTAAAACAAAATTCTAGGAAGCCTGGTGAAACCCTTTTTTTGGCCCATGTGTGACGGAGGGCAGTGTGCTTTGATCTGAACATAAGGGGTGTCTCTTGTGGCTCTGATAAATGACAAGGATGCCTCTTCCTTCCCGGAGCTGTGGAAGATCTCTGCTTTGCTCTCCTGACCCGCGCCGGGCTCCCTGTCTCTTCCTGCGCAGTGTAGCGGATGCGCCTGTCAGCGCCGGGGCACGGATCTCACAGCACGTCTCTGGCCAGACATCTGCTTTGTTAAGAGTCGCTCATGAAAGATGCATGTGCAGCGTTTCCTCTCTTGCCTCTCCACTTCTGTACTCATATATTTTTTACATCGCGCCTTACATCTTAAAGGATGCAACTCTTGCCAATTAGGAGCCCCCATCAGCGGAGCAGGGAAGGCCATGTATAATGCAGAGCTTTTGAAGTTGGTAGGAAGATTGGCTTGAGAAGGCATCAATACCGGGCAGGAAAAAAGACAACTTGTAATAACCGTGTAAAACGAGATTACATCGGGGCGGGGGAGGCGGCCTGTTTGTAGTTGTTTTTTGGCTCTATAAGTTCTCCTGTTTTAAAGGATCAGTCCATGCAAAGCTGAGATTTCTGCTAGAAGTAGATCTGGGTGGGCAAGTTAAGGGCTGGATACTTGTGCCTCAAGAGACTCTTTGACTGGATCTTACTGCTGGAGTTTAGTGCTGCCCATGTATATTGCGGTCTTATTTTACCTGCTGCAGAAGGAAAAGCCTCACCTCTGTTCATATAAAAAATATAGATCATATGGTGCTTTTCCAATGAGTTGCACCAGTCCAAACAGTTATAGACATCAGTTGCCCATGCAGGGGTTCTTACACATCAGTATGAATAGTCAACTGAAAATGCAGATTCCCTAGTCAGCAGGTCTGCTGCTCTACTTACCAGTCCCTCTGACTGTATTGTCCACTTCTGGTTCCTCTGTTTCTGGTCTGGTTCTTGGTTCTCGTACTCCTGGCTCTCCTGGTTCTCTCGGCTCACTCAGCCTTTAGTCGACGCACCCTGCTGCACGTCCCACTCCTGGCCTCTGGATAGGGGCTCTCCTGGCACCCCCGATAGAAGCCAACATGACTCTTGGGTTGAGACCTTCTTGACATATAAAGGACATATACCTCCAGTTTTCCTACCAAACCTCTTAACCCATACCCTCCAAACTGCCCAATTACCCAATAAATGACGTGACAAGGTTTTGGAGTAAAATGGACTTACGGCCTTTTATTTTAAACCTCAACGTATCTTAAATAGATAACATTTAAAATAACCATCAACTAAAACTTCTTTATACCTTGGTGGTCTTTGAGGGCAACGACACAACTTGGTCACTGCGATCAACTTCTTTTAAAACTTAGGCCACCAGTCACAAGCCACTGACTCAGAGTTGGCACTCGACATACGCAGTGACCTACCATTTTTTTTAACCCCTTCCTGGTTAAACCCCTCGTTAACCGGAAGGTACCCGGGAACCCCGTACCACAGATGGGTCCCAACCACCTTGTATATCAGCCTTCTCTTCCTCCAAAGACCCACCACTACCGGGCTGTCCAGACAGCCCAACTGTAATACTGACCAAACATTGGGAGGGTGGGTGGGAATCTTCACCCTCTCTGCTCTCGACTGACGTCACTTCCTGTTCCTCCTACACAATAACTTCCCCCAGGATCCTCCCGACTCTTGACCACCCCCCTTTTCTTAAAGGGGAGCCTACTGCACTTCTGTCATGTCGTCCCTTCACCCATGCATTCTATTACTTTTACTCCGGGACTCTCTGTCTCTTGACTCCTGTCTGGGGCTCCTCTAATCCTTGAGTGAGACGTCTTGTCTCCAAACTGGGAGCTCTGAGTGGATATGTGCAGATCAGAAAATTTTGGCTAGTTTCGGATAGATTCTTCATGTTATAAATTTTGTTTCGTTGATGCGTTACGCAATTTGTTTAGTTTTCGTTTGTTATTTTCTAACACATTCCAAATTTTTGGAGTGATTCAAATCGGTTGATCATTTTTCGACCGATCCAAATTCTATGGGAAGACTAGCTGGTTGTTAAGGAGTAGGCTGAGAATCCGGGCGCCGCGTCCATAACAGACGACTCCTCAGCTGTCAGTGGGCTTCCCCACGGTCAGAAAAAAGTAAACAAAAGAATGCCGGCAATGAAAAATTCAGAAAATAATTTTTTGTTGTAAAAAAAACCACATGGTGTTCTCCTCCAAAATGAAAAATACCAGACCCTTATCCAAGCAGGCAGCCTGGCAGGTCAGGAAAGAAGGGGGGGGTGGTGGAACGAGCGAGCACCCCCTCCTGAATCATACTATACCAGGCCACATTCCCCCACCCTCCCAAAAGCACCTTGTCCCCATGTTGATGGGGACAAGGACCTCTTCCCCACAACCCTGGCCGGTGGTTGTGAGGGTCTGCGGATGGAAAAGCTTGTCGGGCGGGGGCTTATCGGCCACTGGCCAGAGCCCCCCCGCCCCAAAGCACCCCCATGTTGAGGGTATGTGGCCTGGTATGGTTCAGGAGGAGGGGGGGGCCATTCACTTGTCCCCATCCCGCCCTTTCCTGGCCTGCCGAGCTGCATGACCCCCACGTTGTATTTCCTATTGCTGGCACTCTTTTGTTCACATTTCAGCTCTCAGCGGGGAAGCCCGTTGACAGCTGATGAGTCATCGGTTAAGGACGCGGCTTCCCAACCCACTCCTTAACCAGCTTTTTGTCACACAGAATTCGAATCATTGATCGTTTTTGTACCGATCTGAATTCGAATCGTTTCTAAAATTTTGGAATTCGTTAAACGAATATACGAAACTAGATTAAACTAATTTCAGCGAAATTCTTTACTATTAACGACCCTGCACACTCGTATACTCTCACCGGCTACAGGCACCTGGTAAGATCCAGACACAGGACTGAAGGTTCTGTCCCACCCAATACACTTTGGAACCTTCAAACTCCAGGCCCAGTAAGTAAAGCTGGCTATAGAGTGTTTTGTCCTTCAAAATGCGGACTGAACAAAAAAAAAACTCAGATCCCTGTGTCAACACGTAAGATTTGGGTGCAGGGATCTCTCCTGCTGCGCCATTGTATTCTTCCAGCAAAGATGTTCGTTAGACTCCTCTGGACTACAGTTCCCACAGTGCAGTGCTACCTGGCTGTCCATTGAGCTCTTCCTGCTCAGCACCTCCCCCTCTGGCTGGAAACAGCTGTTGACCAGTTCATTGCCACAGGGCAGCAGCTACACAACAGCTGCAGTCATTGTTTCACTCCCCCTCCATTTTTAGCCAATCACCTGGCTGCATGTATTACTCTGCAGTGTATGCACGCTCTTTGCCATTCCGATTATCTGATTCTACTTTACGCTCGTTTAGTAAACTGCAAGTGCCAATTACACTGATTAATCCACCAATTCCCTGTCCTAGTATTGTACTCCTCCATTATGCAAGTTTTTATGGTTGTAATCGTTCTCTGCGCCGTATAACTGCTGACAAGCGATCTGCTGTGATTGGCTGGTCACTAATGATTTCTGGTGAGAATTCCAGAAAATGTCATGCACAACTGTTAGAGTAACTCAATTTTTTGGGGGGAAACCCCTCTGAGTGATCGCGGTACACTGCAGGGATTGTAACAAACTTTGTTGCAGATTCCTTCCTTTTGTTACTCTGAAGAAATATCTGTTTGTTTCTCTGTGTCCATGTGTAGAGTGAATGGGAGTGACTTTATAGTTATGAATCAGCTATTGCACCTGCAGGGCTCTGAGGAAAGTGGCAGGGTCTGCAACCCTTTTGACGCGATTTTCTTTTGGGAGTATCTCACCAAAAATGACATTTGTGTTGCAGGGGATGCCCAAAAATATGAGTTGTATCATAGTGCAGACTTCTGGGAAAATCAGTGAGCCAATCACACATGCAGGAAAGGACATTTCTGGGTGGGGGGGGGGGGGTTCTGTATACCATCTGTGTACAGAGCGCCTTCAGGTTGCGTTTTACAGAAAATTCCAGATTGAAAGGAAAAGGGAGTTTTTAATTCAATTACAATATGAATTGTGTATCCATTATATACTATATATATTTTTTTTTTTTTGTCTTTTTTTTTTTTTTCCACAAGTGGAGTTACCCTTTAAGAGTTCTGATTTGAGTTCTAGTCTACTCGGATCCGACTCACCTGTGGCATGTGTGGTTGTCAAGCGCTAATTCATAATCCTTTTTTTTTTTTTTTTCCCTGTTTTCCAGCCGCAGGAATGTTTTGTACTGAGGTGGAAGATTTGTTGTTGCCTACAAGCCGTATGACTGCAAAATAATAAAATTACAGACATGAAACAATAGATATTCACTCATTCTGGACGATCCACGAGGGTCTTCACTTCAGCTGAGGAAAAAGATATTCATCCCGTTTTTTGCCTTTTTATCTAATTTACATGTTATGCGCAAACTTATTTTATTATTATTTATTTTTTTTTTTTTTATTTATTTTATGAAATTTTGTTACTCATCAGCTTTTGGGCTTTTAACAGCCATACCAAAATGTTCTCCTATACCTCCATGAAGCCAATGCTTAACCCTACAGGCTGGAGAGCACGCCTAACCCGGAGCGTAGCCGCTTGAAGACCGCGCCTCTTCTGGCACTTTTTGTTTACAGTACTTTTTTTTTTTTGCTAAAAAATTACTTTGAACCCCCCCCCCCCCAAAAAAAAAAAAAAAATAATATATATATATATATATTTATTATTTTGGCCCTAGAGAACAGGAGGAAGTGTTTCCTCAGTCTCCTCTCCTCCAGTTATCAAACTACAACCTTGTAACATTGCCTAGACTGAGATGTCATTAGTCTGCTGCAGGCAGGAAGAAACCTTTCCCAAGTCTCCTCCAGTCATCAGACTGCCACATTGCCTAGACTGAGATGATGTCATTAGTCTGCAGGAAGAAGCATTTCTGATGTCTCCTCCCCAGTGATCAGACTGCAAAATTGTAACACTGCCTAGACTGAGAGGATGCCATTAGTCTGCTGCAGGCACAAAGGCGCGTTTCCGAAGTCTCCTCTCCAGTGATCAGACTGTAACATTGCCTAGACTCAGCGGATGTCATTAATTTGCTGCAGGCTGGAAGAAGCATTACCTAAGTCTCCTCTCCAGTGATCAGACTGCGTCACTTTGCCCGGACCGAGATTGTCATTGGTCTGCTGCAGGCAAAGGTGAAGCGTTTTCCTCTTCTCCAGGAGCGAGTCGCAAGGTGAGACACTGCAGCAGGGGCTGATCTGTGTACAACATTTTTGAGCACCGCTAACAAAAGTATGAATGGTCAATGCATTGGGGGGCACAAACTATCCCGCTTCATCGGGGCTCCTGGATGAAGGTCCTAGCTGGATGACTTGGTGGGTGGGGGGGGGGGTGTGTATTTGATTCACACCCCCATTGTATTGGCAAAGACAGTCTTTGGGCACCCTGGTCAGCAGCTGATGGTTTCTGGTGTCCTGATTGGTGATTTGCTTTGGAGCTGCTTTAACAAAGAGGACAATCCAACCACTAAACCGGCCGGCGAGAAAAGAAGAGGTCTCCTCTTTCAATTCAAAAAGTCTTTAATCATTTTTTTGGGGATATTTCAAATCCCAAAAAAAAAAAATTCTTTTATTTCTATGTTAAGGCGGTAATATTTAATTCCAGTAAACGGTTCTGCAATCTGATGGCAAATTGGCGATTTATTTTGTACGCCGTGACACCGTTTTGAAGCGCAGTTTACGGGAATTGCTGCCCAGACGGAATTTTCCCCAGAAATTGACTTGTGATCAGAAGGAAAGTTTGTGGCGGCGGAGCGAAGGTGTTCAGGTGGCCTCATTACCGGCCCGCTGACTGCTCTGCAGACTCGCCCCCATGCGGTTCAGATGTCTGCAGCTTCCGTCAGGCCTGCCTGCCGCTGCTTAATCCTGAAATAATCATTGCTCGCCGCTCAGCATGTGTACAAACAAAATCATTTCTCATGTTTGTCACCCCATAGAAAGGGCAGAACTGCTGAAGGACGACTGAAGAGCGATTTGTGCAAGCGGCGTGTAATTGACAAAGTAAATCTTCTCCGAGTTGGAAGGAAACCTGGTTACAGGCAAATCCAAAAGGTTTCTTTAGAAGTCTTTGTGGGGTGGAAAGAGGAAGGTCAGGAAAGTAGAAAAATAGTTCTGCACCCATAGGGCTGTGCCGTGGGGCGCGCGGTTGGCTCACGCTGCTGGCTCGTGGGTGCGCTGCTGGCTCACGCTGGCTCGTGGGTGCACTGCTGGAGCACACTGCTGGCTCGTGGGGCGTGCTGCTGGCTCACGCTGCTGTCTCAAGGGGCGCAAAACTGGCTCGTGGGGCTCGCTGCTGGCTCCGGTGCACCGGGGGGGCGCGCTGCTGGCTCACACTGGCTCGTGGCGCACGGTGCTGGCTCGTGGCGCACGGTGCTGGCTCGTGGCGCACGGTGCTGGCTCGTGGCGCACGGTGCTGGCTCGTGGCGCACGGTGCTGGCTCGTGGCGCACGCTGCTGGCTCACGCTGCTGGCTCACGCTGCTTGCTTGTGGGGCGCGCTGCTGGCTCGCGCTGCTGGCTTGTGGGGCGCGCTGCTGGCTTGTGGGGCACGCTGCTGGCTCGTGGGGCACGCTGCTGGCTCGTGGGGCGCGCTGCTGGCTCGTGGGGCGCGCTGCTGGCTCATGCTGCTGGCTCGTGGGGCGCGCTGCTGGCTCATGCTGCTGGCTCGTGGGGCGCGCTGCTGGCTCATGCTGCTGGCTCGTGGGGCGCGCTGCTGGCTCATGCTGCTGGCTCGTGGGGCGCGCTGCTGGCTCATGCTGCTGGCTCGTATACCCAGCCTGTCCGGAAAGTATGGTAACCTACTGACTTGGCATCATCCACAGGCAGCTTTGCTCTTCAATAAGACAGAGATTGAACCCAGCGCATTCTTTTACTTCATCTTATTGCAGCACAGAGGAGGTTTTTCCAGCCTTTCAAAGTGTAAGAAGACAATGACTTTCCTAAGCCCTGTCTCTGTGAATGACGGACACTGACTGGGGGAGCATGGAAGAAACTGGGAGGGTCTAGCTTAGATTAACCACTTCAGCCCCGGTAGATTTACCCCCCTTCCTGACCAGGCCATTTTTTGCGACACGGCACTGCATTACTTTAACTGACAATTGCGCAGCTGTGTGACGCTGTACACAAATAGAATTTTTACTTTTTTTCCCCACAAATAGAGATTTCTTTTGGTGGTATTTGATCACCTCTGCGGTTTTATTTTTTGCGCTATAAACAAAGACAATGTTTGAATTTTTTTTTTCTACTTTCTGCTATAAAACATCCAATAAAAAAAAAAATTCAAAAATCGCATTTCTTCATTAATTTAGGCCAATACGTATTCTATATTTTTGGTAAATAAAAAAATCCCAATAAGTGTATATTGATTGGTTTTTGTAAAAGTTTTAATATCTACAAACTATGGTATTTTAAAAATATTTTTTTCTACTAGTAATGGCAGAGATCAGCGACTTATAGCGGGACTGCGATATTGCGGTGAACATTCTGACACTGTGTCGTGTGTACTGTGGGGGAGGTGCTTCTACTAGGGGAAGGCGTGGATCCATCTCTATGCTTTGCAGGAACACAGAATCCAGGCCTTCCCTACTGACAGATCTTTGTTCTGCTTCTGTACTGAATGGTCGGCGGGACATCAAGTCCGCGGTACCGGCAGACCAGCGCCCGCTGTGTATAATCGCAGTAGGAGCGGGTCACCCAGACCCAGAAGTGTCAGATCACGTACTAGGTATGTGATCCGGTGCAGCAGTGCCACCTTTCCGCTGTATAAGTTAAATGGGCGGCAAAAGGCTAAACCAGGAGGTGGGGGCAGAGGAAGATACCAAAGTCATAGTAAACAAGTTGTAGTGGCCCAAAACCACCACTAGTTGTCAGCATACTACAACCTGCTATGTTTTAAATGCCGATTTGTGCATTGACGTGCCTACTTGGGCCCAGCCTGTCCGGACATTATGGTCACCTGCTGACTTGGCACCATCCACAGGCAGCTTAACTCTTCAATAAGACACAGAAGTTGAATCCAACACAATTTTACATCAGCTAATTGCAGTACAGAGGGGGGTATCCAGTCTTTAAAGTGTAAGAAGACAATGACTTTCCTAACCCCTGTCTCTTTGAATAACACTGACTGAGAAAACATGGAAGAAGTGGAGGAGGGTCTAGCCAGGACTAAACCAGCTACCCCTAAACGGGAGGGGAGGACAGAGGAAGACCTCCAAAATCGCATCTGTAAACAAGTTGTAGTTGCCCAAAACCACCACTAGATATTGACATACCGCAAAACAACCTCATGCAGTTCAATACAAAGCATACAAAAATACATGAGTGGGGCAGAAAGCGATCGTATGGGTATTGATGTAAATAAGCTGGTTCCCAAGTAGGCGAGTTCTACACCACAATCTCTTTGGCTTGTATAATGCAGGGGTTTCCAAACTCTCTAAACACAAGGCCAGAGGAAGTAGGAATGGTGCCCTGTCGTTGGTGCTAGTAGGAGGAATGGTACCCCGTCTTTGGTGCCAGTGGGAGGAATGGTCCCCCCCCCCTTCGGTGCCAGTGGGAGGAATGGTCCCCCCCCCCCTCCCTTCGGTGCCAGTGGGAGGAATGGTCCCCCCCCCTTCGGTGCCAGTGGGAGGAATGGTCCCCCCCCTCCCTTCGGTGCCAGTGGGAGGAATGGTCCCCCCCTCCCCCCCTCACAAATGCATACAAGGAAACGCTCCACTATATCTCCGGGAGAAAATAAAACACTACACACCGAATCGCAGTCTTCGATCAGCTAACCAAAACCTCCTTATCGTTCCCAAATACCGCTACAAAGCTAAGGGAGAACGACGATTCGCAGTCCAAGGACCTCGACTATGGAACGCTCTCCCAACCAACATCCGCATGGAAGAAAACCACCAGGCCTTCAGGAAAAAACTAAAGACCTTCCTTTTCTAGAAGCTGACTACAGAGAATACATCTAGCGCCTTGAGGCGATTCAGTTCGCATTTGCAGCGCTTTACAAAATCATTCATTCACTCCCTTCAGTGCCAGTGGGAGCAATAGTCCCCCCCTCCCTTCGGTGCCAGTGGGAGCAATAGTCCCCCCCTCCCTTCGGTGCCAGTGGGAGCAATAGTCCCCCCCCCTCCCTTCGGTGCCAGTGGGAGCAATGGTCCCCCCCCTCCCTTCGGTGCCAGTGGGAGCAATGGTCCCCCCCCCCCCCTCCCTCCGGTGCCAGTGGGAGGAATGGTCCCCCCTCCAGTGCCAGTGGGAGGAATTGTCCCCCCTCCGGTGCCAGTGGGAGCAATGGTCCCCCCCCTCCCTTCGGTGCCAGTGGGAGCAATGGTACCCCCCCCCCCCCTTTCGGTGCCAGTGGGAGCAATGGTTCCCCCCCTTTCGGTGCCAGTGGGAGCAATGGTTCCCCCCCTTTCGGTGCCAGTGGGAGCAATGGTTCCCCCCCTTTTGGTGCCAGTGGGAGCAATGGTCCCCCCCCCCTTTTGGTGCCAGTGGGAGCAATGGTCCCCCCCTTTTGGTGCCAGTGGGAGCAATGGTCCCCCCCCTTTTGGTGCCAGTGGGAGCAATGGTCCCCCCCCTTTTGGTGCCAGTGGGAGCAATGGTCCCCCCCTTTTGGTGCCAGTGGGAGCAATGGTCCCCCCCCTTTTGGTGCCAGTGGGAGCAATGGTCCCCCCCCTTTTGGTGCCAGTGGGAGCAATGGTCCCCCCCCTTTTGGTGCCAGTGGGAGCAATGGTCCCCCCCCTTTTGGTGCCAGTGGGAGCAATGGTCCCCCCCCTTTTGGTGCCAGTGGGAGCAATGGTCCCCCCCCTTTTGGTGCCAGTGGGAGCAATGGTCCCCCCCCTTTTGGTGCCAGTGGGAGCAATGGTCCCCCCTCCCTTTCGGTGCCAGTGGGAGCAATGGTCCCCCCCCTTCGGTGCCAGTGGGAGGAATGGCGCCCCGTTGTTGGGGCCAGTGGGAGGAATCGTGTCCAAAGGCTGCATAAAGGCCAATAAAGAGCCACATCTGGCTCATGAGCCGCATTTTAGAGAACCCTGGTGTAATGTAACAAAGATGGAAATTGAAGCATCACACGATTAAAGGGCCCAATACAACTTTATTCTAAAAGTCAGGGGACAATCCAAAACTTTTCAGGGTCCAAAATTGCCACCTTTTATCAGGGCTTGATTGAAAACAATGTCAATATTCTAAAAGGGAACTGGACCATTAAGGTTCTCTTCCAATGTAATTGCATGCATAGGCCTATGTCAACAGCTGACTTTATTAGTATAAAGGTGTATCTGGACCGCTCACCCCTATTGTTGGCAACCCGGCTTTCAGTCCGGGACTTGGTGACCCTAGATTTCAGGAACTAAAATTGGTCGAGAGATCACGGGTCCGACATTTCCTCACAAATGGACAGTGGATGACTAGGCAGCAAATCATGGATGACCCGGCCCTTGTGGGTTTCTGGCAAAAATTACAGCTGGCTCATTTTGTTGGCTTTTAACCCTTCCCAGAAACATTCCAGAGGAGATGAACCCATTTGGAACTGTTATGCCTGGAACAGTCTCTGAGACATGCGGTCTCCCAGACATAGAGGTAGAAAGAAATCCTGGATAGCCGCACTCTGGGATAAGGACATCTTTATTTCAATAAAATCCAAACAAACAGTCAATAGCAGAGACGTACAGGGTGGTAGACTGCTAACGCGTTTCACATCATTTGGATGCTTATTCGTAGCTAGAGAGGGATAGTAATAGTGTGATTATAAATAGAAAAGTAAAAAAGTAAAAGAGGGAGGGCGGGGTATGAACGCTGGTAGAACAACCAATCACCGCGGTGCATAGCAAACCCACCCTCTCAGTGTAATTAAAACAATAATGATCCCATTATAAAAACCTACACCTGCAGAAAAGAGGAGAGAAAACATCCATTGTTGACCAGACCAAAATGCATAATGAAAAATATGAGTAGAAAAAACTATCATGCCAATATAAATCAGCATGAACTCCTAAAAATAAAAGGTAAGTATTGGATGCTAAAACCCTCCACAGCAGGTGAAGCCGCAACAATGGAAATTTGAGTAGTTGGGAGTGCCAAAAAGTGTTAAACCATAAAGTGGTATAACCACAGGGTACTCTGCTCACACATTTGCGAAAACAAAAATACACAAAAAATGTATATGTATGTACATAAACCTGAATAAAACATGCATAGATGTGTGACAGCGCGGTCCCGACATAATGTACATAAGCACTCAAAAGCACTCTCACAACCCTAAAACAGCAAATGTGCATGAGCAGTTTAGATGAAATATACACACATTTTCATGAGATCAAAGCACAAGCATATTAAACATAGGATAAAAGTGGTTGGGTTTGTTAGAGACCATTTTGTTCTTTTCGCCTTTTGGCTTTATTATTTTTGTCAATCCCACTCTAGATTCATGATATTCTTATAGCGAGCCATTGTGTTTTGCAGCACGAGAAGTGAGACACTTATGTCGGGACCGCGCTGTCACACATCTATGCATGTTTTATTCAGGTTTATGTACATACATATACATTTTTTGTGTATTTTTGTTTTCGCAAATGTGTGAGCAGAGTACCCTGTGGTTATACGACTTTATGGTTTAACACTTTTTGGCACTCCCAACTACTCAAATTTCCATTGTTGCGGCTTCACCTGCTGTGGAGGGTTTTAGCATCCAATACTTACCTTTTATTTTTATGAGTTCATGCTGATTTATATTGGCATGATAGTTTTTTCTACTCATATTTTTCTTTATGCATTTTGGTCTGGTCAACAATGGATGTTTTCTCTCCTCTTTTCTGCAGGTGTAGGTTTTTATAATGGGATCATTATTGTTTTAATTACACTGAGAGGGTGGGTTTGCTATGCACCGCGGTGATTGGTTGTTCTACCAGCGTTCATACCCCGCCCTCCCTCTTTTACTTTTTTACTTTTCTATTTATATCACACTATTACTATCCCTCTCTAGCTACGAATAAGCATCCAAATGATGTGAAACGCGTTAGCAGTCTACCACCCTGTACGTCTCTGCTATTGACTGTATGTTTGGATTTTATTGAAATAAAGATGTCCTTATCCCAGAGTGCGGCTATCCAGGATTTCTTTCTACCTCTCTGCAAACCAGCAAAGCCAGCACCTGGAACCAGTTCTTACTAGGGCGGTGTCATTCCAGAGCAAGAGTGTTTTGTGAGCTGCATCTCCTTTTTTCCGGTCTCCCAGACATATCAACTTCTGATATCCCCCAGCCTCCAGACTTTAGACCTCCATGTATAGCCAAATGGGTACGGGAGCTGGGACTACAATTTACAGAGAAACAGGTGGACAGAGTCCTTCTTTTTGCCTACAAAAATTCTATCTGTGCCAGTCACCAGGAGGCGGGATTTAAAGTGCTGACCCGGTGGTATTACACGCTGGAGAGGATCCATAAGATGTTCCCTCAGAGTTCGTCTTTGCTGGAGATGTGGGAAGGAAACGGGTTCGTTTCTTCGCATCTTCTGGTCCTGCCGCCATCTTCAGTCCTTTTGGACGGAGTTCCACCATATAGTCAAGAAGTTCACTGATCGGGAGCTACCATTGACCCCCACATTCTTCTTTTGCACCACCACGGGATTCCTAGTAAGAGCTACAGGAGATCCATATTACTTCTGCTCACAGCTGCATCCTATTGCTCTGGAAGCAGACACTGCCGCTGTCGGTCGTCGTCTGGTTGAAAAAAGTAGTGGAAATCAACGCGATGGAGGATTTGGTGGCCTACGGAGAAAGGCCTTCATGAGAAATTTCTCAAATTGTTTTATTGGCACAAATTCACCTATTCTGAGGAGTATGCGGAGCTGGTGGCTTAGTTTCCTGGAGGTGAGGCAACTTTGAGAGCTCCCTGGGCACAGGTAGAGTGACTGGCTCTTCCCTCCCTCTCTACCCCCCCCCCCCTTCCTCCTTCTGCTATTCCCCTAATTGTTTTTCCCTTGCTGTTTGGCCCTGTGGGTAATTTTTTGCTTTCTACTTCTAATAATACAGTGATCACTGTGAAAAATGCTGTGCGGGGTACATGGACTTCCTAGACCCTAAAGTCCAGTGTTTTTCCTTTAGTAGTTCGACCACCTATCGCTACAATGTGGTTTATGTAAATTTGGTCATGTACTTGGAAATGTTTCATTTTATGAGCACCAATGTGGTGGTTTCTGTATTTCCGTATGCTTTACCTAAAAAAAAGAGTTGGAAAAAAAAGCTAAAAAGTTAAACTTTTTATGCACAAAACACTACATTAACTCCCATTACACTTTTTATTTATGAATCAATTGGCCCCAAGAAGAGGCCTTGGCTTCAAATTATAATCTCATTTTCTCCTAGCCATGAGGAATAATTTGAAACAAATGGAACTGTGTGCCGTTTAAAGCTTTTATAGAGGACGAGACTTTTGACTCGGATAGACAGCTCTCCATTTATGGTATTTTTAATTGGTCTGATTTTTCCTCCCGCTCTCCCCTTTTTAGACGTTTTATTATTTTTTTGTTCGTTGGTCTTTTGGCTAATTTCTTCTGTCAATATCCATTAGAATAAATTTATGAGCCAAGCGCTTCACACTACATTGTAATTTGTGAATTAGTGGGTGACGTATCTGAAACAGATGCACCGATACTTCATTGTCTCCGTTTCAAAGTTTTTGTTTAAAAGTTGGGACATTTATTTTAAAGGACCAGACTTTTGTATTTTTTAATAAACTGATGTAACCCACCTTCATCAAGTAGACCTTAATTTTGCTCTGAAAAAGAGGGCATGTTTCTTGAAAAACGTCAGATGTTTGACTCATGTTGGGACCATATGAGTTCTATCTTTTAGAAGACCATTTCCGTTTCTAGGTTTTTGTACAATGCTGGTGTTACCATTTGCTCTTGTGAGAATGTACTTGTAGCACCCCCTGTGTACAGTAGGTCAATTTTAGTTGGGCTCCTGGAGTCTTTTGTCTCACCCTGGCTTCTAAAACTACTGGAGAGTTCTAGAACTTGGAGGGCGGAGGGGCAGAGATGAGGCCCAAATATATATGGAGTCTTCTCCAATCTTTGGGTGAGGACGGCCCAGATGTCAGAGAAACAGGTCCTTTAATATTCTGGAGCCTGGCTATCTGGGATCAGAGTCCAGGGTCCTGTCACCTGGAAGGGGATCCCTATGCTGGGGAGCTCCAGAAGGAACGAGTCAGAGGAAGACTCGCACCCTTTCAGCCTCGGCTAGGCCTAGCTGAAGCCAACCTGACCAGCAGAAGCCCTATTCAGCAGTCACATATGCCACAGGATTCACCTATGGGACTCTGGGAGTAGCTTCAACCACTACACCCCAGAGCCTATAGAGGAGAAGCAGCCAAGTGCAATATCCAGCTAGCTTTCTACAAAGGCACAGCTTAGAGCCACCTAAAGCCAGCACAGCTACCCTTCACCTCTTGGGAATCTAAGAAGCCACCAGGTGCCTTGATATTTATCTACCGAGAGAAAGCACCTGCATTCAGCATTTGAGCCCATTGTCTATATATTGTCAATCATCTAGAAGTGTGTCAGGATATGGGGGGGGGGGTGGCTCCCAAAGTGATATATGCCCATTTCTCTTGATATCCTGTCTACCAGTACCTGTGCATAGAGGAAGTTGTAAGCTTTTTATTGTGCCTTTGCTCATGTCACAGCTCTCTAGTAATTGTGGGATAGCAGCTGTGAAAACTCTGAACATCTATAGTCAGGAGGGTCCGGTTACAGGGGGTGGTTCCCAAAGTGGCATATGCCCATTCCTCCTGCTATCCTGTCTACCAGTACCTGTGCATAGAGGACATTGTAAGCTTTTTATTGTGGCTTTGTCCATGTCACAGCTCTCTAGCAATTCCTAGATAACAGCTGTGAAAACTCTGAAAATCTATTACTATCAAAAGTCTGACCATGCAGCTTGTCTTTTAGTTTGCCCAGAGTAATTGGATTGTATTTTTTTGTTGACTATAGTGGCTTGGGAATAGCCAGGAGAAAAATAAAACCAATCGGGGAAGGAAGGATAAATAAAAAAAGGTAAATGGAAAGTAGGGAGCCAGTTTTTACAGCTGCCGTCCAGGGATTGCTAATAAGATGAGACATGAAGGGAGCAAAAAAAAAAAGCTTAGTCACCTCCTCCATGCACAGGTACTCCTACTTGGGATAGCATAAGAAATTCCCTTTTAATCGTACAGGTCTTCTATGAAGTGGCCTTTGGGGGGGATCATAAGGTGAGGAGTTTGAATAAGGCTGACTATATACTTTGGCCTCTCTCTTATAGGAGATGACTCTTGAAGAAAGAACCATGATCACAGACTTGACCAAGTGTGACTTTACCGAAATGCATAAATACTTCAAAGCGAAATCGGAGGAAAGGAAAAACCGCAGCAAAGAGGAAAAGCTGGTAAAATATTGTTTTTTAATTCAACTCCAACTTAGCATCAAAACATGGTTAAAATATACAGAGACATACCCAAGCCTGCTAATTGGACAGTGGACTACATAGAGTAAATAAATATGCGATCTTTCGCTATTCCTTCATCTATACCAGTAGTTCTCAACTCCTGTCCTCGGGACCCACCAACAGGCCAGGTTTGCAAGATAACTGAAATACATCACAGGTGATATCATTTGCTGCTCAGTGATTGCAGTATTCTAGTCTGCATCTCCCCAAGGTAATACTGAAATTCTGGCCTGTTAGTGGGTCCTGAGGACCGGAGTTGAGAACCACTGATCTATACATAGATGCCATATATAACAATGATCATGATGAATAAACAATAGTGATAAGTGAAAATATATATATAGAGTCCAATGATTTGTAGAAAAATAATTGTTCCAATACAGTTGGTAATCCGTCCTTAGATAATTCCCTGAGAGTCTATATGATGCCACCAACACCTCAGTGCTCACAGAACTCTCACCTCATAACCACAAAACAGAGTAGTCCCTCATCTCTCCCTTTGTCAGCACATGTGAATGGTTGTAGATCCTGATTGGCTCCTAGCACTGGTCCCATTGTGAGGGATGTTATACAGGGCTATAGAGGAAGCTAATCTAGAGATAAATGTGGGTACGTACACCAGTTGTCCACAGTAGTTGTCTGGAGCTCACATATTACTTTTGATTTTTTTTTTTTTCTGTTTTATCTTATATTTTTCTTTTGCTTTTCCTATGTGGTTCGGTGCGGCTCATTTTTGGAAAAAAAAGTAATAGATTTCTAAAGTCTAAGGAGCAGAAAGGTGAAGTCCCCCGGCACACATTCTTTGGTTTTATGGACACCCCACCCCAACTGGCACAATCTGCTTTGGTCTTTATGAAGTTCCTCTGGCAGAATCCTCTTTAGTCTTTATGGAGTCCCACTTTCAGCTGATGCTGCTGGCCTTCTATTTAGAAAGTTTGTAGAAGAGAGAAGAATGGGCAGACTGGCTCGAGATGATAGGCAACAGTACATCCAATGACGAGTGGTTATTTGAGTTACTGTTGCCTTTCTATCATCTCGGGCCAGTCTGCCCATTCTTCTCTCTGCCCATTCTTCTCTGACCTCAACAAGGCATTTTTATCCAAACAATTTCCGCTCACTGGATATTTTCTCTTTCCTACTATTCTCTATAAACCAGAGAGATGGTTGTGCGTGACAATCCCAGTAGATCAGCAGTTATTGAAATGCCCAGACCAGCCCGTCTGGCACCAACAACCATGCCACGTTCAAAGTCATTTAAATTCCCTTTCTTTCCCATTCTGTTGCTTGGTTTGAACTTCAGCAAGTCGTCTTCACCACATATGCATTGCATTGCTGCCATGTGGTTGGCTGATTAGCAATTTAAAACCTATAAAAGAAAAAAAAATGTTTTATATATATATATATATATATATATATATATATATATATATATATATATATATATATATATATATATATATATATATATATATATAAATTTTTTTTTTCACCCCCCTAAGTACAGCACCTTGAAAAAGTATTCATAACTCTTGACATTTTCCACATTTTGTCATGTTACAACCAAAAACATTTATTTTGAGATTTTGTATGATAAACCAACACAAAGTGGCACATAATTGTGAAGTGGAAGGAAAATGATAAATGATACAAATAAATATGTGAAAAGTGTGGGGGGGGGGGCATTTGTATGGCGCCCCCCGGAGTCAATACTTTGTAGAACCCCCTTTCTCTGCAATTACAGCTGCAAGTCTTTTTGGGGATGTCTCTACCAGCTTTGCACATCTAGAGAGGACATTTCTGCCCATTCTTCTTTGTAAAATATCTCAAGCTCTGTCAGATTGGATGGAGAGCGTCTGTGAACAGCAATTTTCAAGTCTTGCCACAGATTCTCAATGTGATTTAGGTCTGGACTGTGACTGGGCCATTCTAACACATGAATATGCTTTGATCTAAACCAGGGGTCTCCAAACTGCGGCCTTGAGGCCGAATGCGGCCCTTTGCTTGCTTTTATCCCCCCCTTGGGGAACTTTTCCTTTCACTGATACAAGACACTATTCCTCCCTGATACCAATGATGGGGCATTATTTCTCCCATTGACGCCAGCGACGGGGCACTATTAAAGCGGTTGTAAAGGTATTTTTTTTTTTTTTTTTAAAAATAACAAACATATCATACTTACCTTCACTGTGCAGCTCGTTCTGCACAGAGTGGCCCCGAACCTAGTCTTCTGGGGTCCCTCGGCGGCTGTCTCAGCTCCTCCCCGCAAGCATTCACCACCTTAATGCGAGCTCCCTCGCATGGTGGTGAGTGCTTGCGGGCGCGCTCCCGTGATACAGCCGGCGGCTATAGCCGCTCGCTGTATCACTCGGCCCCGCCCCCCGGCGCGCCGCGTCATCGGATGTGATTGACAGCAGCGCGAGCCAATGGCTGCGCTGCTTTCAATCCATCCACTGCAGCCAATCAGCGACCAGGCTGAGCTGCAGCGAAGATGACAAGAACGTGCAGCGAAGATTCGAGGCGTCAGGTAAGTAAAACGGGGGGGCCGGGGGCGGCGGTACTGTCAAAAGTTTTTTCACCTTAATGCATAGAATGCATTAAGGTGAAAAAATTTTTACCTTTACAACCCCTTTAATCCTTTTAACCCCAACGATAGGGAACTATTCCTCCCATTTACACCCATAATGGGGCTCTATTCCTCAAACTGACACCAACAATGGGGCACTATTTCACCCCGTTAATACCAAAGATGCATTGTTTACCACTGATGCCAGGATACATTTTTACTCCTGATGACCACAGTTCAGTCCTCCTAAAGTCTGGAGGATATTAAACTGGCCCTTTGTTTAGAAAGTTTGGAGACCCCTGATCTAAACCATTCCATTGTAGCTCTGGCTGGATGTTTCGGGTCGTTGTCCTGCTGGAAGGTGAACCTCCGCCCCAGTCTCAAGTCTTTTGTAGACTCTAACAGGTTTTCTTCTAAGATTGTCCTGTATTTGTCTCCATCCATCTTCCCATCAACTCTGACCAGCTTCCCTGTCCCTGCTGAAGAAAAGCATCCCCACCACATGATGCTGCCACCACCATGTTTCACGGTGGGGATGGTGTGTTCAGGGTGATGTGCAGTGTTAGTTTCCGCCACACATAGCGTTTTTCTTTAAGGCCAAAAAGTTGAATTTTGGTCTCCTCTGACCAGAGCACCTTCTTCCACATGTTTGCTGTGTCCTCCACATGGCTTCTCACAAACTGCAAACAGGACTTCTTATGACTTTCTTTCACCAATGTCTTTCTTCTTGTCACTCTTCCATAAAGGGCAGATTTGTGGAGAACACGACTAATAGTTGTCCTGTGGACAGATTCTCCCACCTGAGCTGTGGATCTCTGCAGCTCCTCCAGAGTTACCATGGACCTCTTGGCTCTTCTCTGATGAATGCTCTCCTTGCCCGGTCGGTCAGTTTAGGTGGACGGCCATGTCTTGGTAGGTTTGCAGTTGTGCCATACTCTTTAGATTTTCGGATGATGGATTGAACAGAGCTCCGTGAGATGTTCAAAGCTTGGGAGATTTTTTTTTTTATCACCTAACCCTGCTTTATACTTCTCCACAACTTTATCTCTGCCCTGTCTGGTGTGTTCCTTGGCCTTCATGATGCTGTTTTTTCACTAAGGTTATCTAACAAACCTCTGAGGGCTTCACAGAACAGGTGTATTTATACTAAGATTAAATTACACACAGGTGGACTCCATTTACAAAGTAAATGACTTATGAAGGCAATTGGTTCCACTAGATTTTAGTTAAAGGTATCAGAGTAAAGGGGGCTGAATACAAATGCACGCCACACTTTTCATATGTTTGTAATAATCTTGAAAACCATTTATCATTTTCCTTCCACTTCACAATTATGAGCCACTTTGTGTTGGTCTATCACATAAAACCCCAATAAAATACATTTACTTTTTTGGTTGTAACATGACAAAATGTGGAAAATTTTAGGGGTGTGAATACTTTTTCAAGGCATTGTACATTTTCTGTGGGGGAAGGTATGCGTATTGCAAAGATGTAGAAACCCAATGATGGTCTCCCTGCTGGTTACCTTGACCCCGATTATGACCGGCAAGAGAAGAAAGCCCCTGCCCCACTCCACCCAAAGCAGACTTTCCATCCTGGATTCTGGTGGAAGGACTCTTTAAATTCAATTTTAAATCTTTTGAACAACTGAAAAATAAATACAACCTGAAATTTAAGAGTTGTACTTTCTCTTACTGAAGATAAATGAGGGCCTCTGTGAGCTGGATTTTGTGAATTTTCGGTGTGTATGATTAATGACTTGAATCTCAAACAGAACAGATAAAACGGGAAACTGCACAGATTCTGAGCATCGCTCTTGCCAAACCGGCTGAAATCGAAAGAGCGGCAACACCTGCCACTTAATTCCCCTTGCCTGTCCACAGCGCCGCGCCATGATTTTCTAATGTGGTCAAGAGGTGGGGGGGGGGGGGGAGATGCAAATCCCGTGAGTGTGCTGATTGCAAGGGCTAAACATGGAGGGTCTCCAGAGAAGGACGAGCCGGCACAAATGTCATTCAGAGAACTGGGAACGTGCTAGTCTCTGCGGCTTTGGGATCTCTTCTACCATCCAAGAGGCGGAAAAGAGATGGAATTAGTACCAAAACTTTCTATCCAATTTTTAATTCATTTATGAGCTTCGTGATCAACCAGAAAAGGGTGACTACAAATCATCTCAAGGAACCCGGTCACCAACGTGAAGAGAATAGCACAGAAAAATCAAGCATCTGAAATGTTTGCAGCATTTTTCTTTTCCGTAAATGTTTTACTGACCTCCATTGTACCCTTTTTGAACTTGCCACCAAACGTGACTTCTTCAGGGAGTCAATTTCCTAGATGTCCCATTCATTTCTATATAATAGACCTCTTTTGGGAGGGGCTTGCTCACTCTTGGTGCTGGCTCCTCTGCAACGAATATGCATTAAATGTGTAAAAGGCACACAATCTTAAGGTGAAGTATGTTTGACATAATCTGGTGAAGGTCTCTTTGAATTGTCCCTGATATCAATATAAAATTCCAAATAAAGCTATTGGGGGACAAAATGCAAATACTTACCTCTCCTGTTACGCTTGCAATGGAACGTGGCTCCCCGAAGTCCAGAAGGGATGCTTCCAGGATTGTCTATCTCCTGTGTTTATTTTGCCTGTATCCTTTTTGCTACTTTGCGGCAAAGCAAGGAGACTACAAACCCTGTAGTCCAATGTGCTTTTACTAAACCAGAATGCTGTACATACAAACTACTTACAATTTATTACAGGTACTTGTATAGCGCCATCAATTTATGCAGCGCTTTACATATATATTGTACGCTCGCATCAGTCCCCGCCCTCAAGGAGCTTACAATTTAAGGTCCCTAACTCACATTTATACACATACTAGGGCCAATTTAGACAGGGGCCAATTAACCTACCAGCATGTCTTTGGAGTGTGGGAGGAGAACAGAGTACCCAGAGGAAACCCACACAGGCACAGGGAGAACATGCAAACTCTGTGTGGATAGTGCTGTGGTTGGGACAAGTGTAGGAAAACCATACAAGACCTACAAAGTATTACAAATATGCATACAACACACATGCACAAGCTACCTAACCTTCCTAGCAAATGAGTATTGACAATGGTCTTTATCTGATAGGGATACACTTAAGTCAGTTAACTTCCATTATAATGGCCCTTACAATCTCTGTAGACAACCAGGACTACAGGCTGCAGCAAGTGCGGGAATCCAGGTTCTCTTGTAGTATATCTTTAATGTAATCCCCAGGGAAAGTTCCCCTGGCACAATCTTTTTTTTTTTTTTTTTTTTTGAATCTTATGGCGGTCCCCGGCATAATATTCTTTGGTTTTATGGACTCCCCTCAATGGCACGATCTTCTATGGTCTTATGGAGTTCCCCTGGCTGAATAATCTTTAGTCTTTTGGAGTCCCACTTTCAGCTTGTGCTGCTGGCCTTTTATTTAGAAAGTTTGGGTAGTCATTCCCACATTGACTTATCCTTTTACCTCTTCCTTTCTACATTGGTTTCTATGGGAGAAGCATGTCGTCTTTTTAAAATCTAGGCGGAACTGTAGAATCATTCATGCCATAGGTCATATATGCGAAAGTCAAACTGTTGACTTTTGACTTAGCCTGGGTGAAGTGTTTGACCAGAACTCTTCTAAAACAATGGGAGCCACTAAGAATGTGTACATTGCCCATCAAGTTGTTTACATGTGCCCAGTATACAAAAATAGTATTTATTTTGCCATTGTATTAGAGGACAGCACGTGCAAACATTGTTCCAATGACATTTAAGAAATGTTCCCATTTCTGATGTTGACTCACCGCGCCTCAGCCGCCCAAATTTACTACCCTCGACCACCCATCTGAAAGAGCCTTGTTTCATGAGCAGTTCTACCCATTATTCCTAGCGTTGGATGTTTGTTTTGTATATGTTTACATATTTATGGACCTTCCCAGGTCCAAATTAAGTAGAATGAAGTTCAGCTTTCCACAACAGTCCCAGTTTTTCATGTGGCCCCTTAGGTCAGGGGTGGGCAATTCATTTTCCCAAGGACCAGCAAGCTATCTGCAATGTTTTACACTTCGCTTTTTGGTTTAAATGGGCAGTTTATATAATGTTATAAAATAAAAAACAGGTGAATGGTATTCATGGATCATCAAGAACTCAACTCATAATTATGTTTTTTGAATTCACCTTTATGAAGAAATTTGCCTTATTGCATGTTTATAATTTGCAGCTCTAGTCTTCTTTCTTTTTTTTTTTTCTGTTAAGCTTTCGGTGAAATGGAAGTTCACCTGAGTCCACAAAGCCTAAACTGACTGATGACTTCCAGGTAGGAGGTCTTATTTCAGAAGTGGAATCCTTATGAAGTCTGAATAACGAGCAGAACTTTATGTGCCTTCCCAACAAGGGGCTGATTGCCTGTTTGCAGAATAAAACATAAATACTTTTATTACTTTTTTTTTTTGTTATGAAACGAACCACAGACTTCTCAGAACAAGTTTTATCTGCTTACCAAGAAAAGTTGATGTAATAAAGCACTTACACAGAACTTGTTATATATGCGTGCCCCCCCCCCCCCCCCCCCAAGGGCCGCTAACAGGTAAATCCTTCACTTTAGCAAATAAAGGTAGATCGAGTTTCTTCTGCCACTTCCTGTCTTTAACTCCCCTCTATTGGTCACCAAGGTCACCCTTCCCATTAAAGGACCAAACTTCCCAACTTTCAGAGATGACAAAGAGGGACACCTTTTAGCACCAACTACACAGCCAATGAAACACCGTGCCAAGCCCCAAGTTACCGCCCACGAAGAACTATGCAAAAAAGATTGGTTAAGCCCACAAGTGCTTCTTTTCACCACTGACTTTTTTATGGGGTTTCCTAATAACTATTATAATAATTTAGACTATGGATGGATAGTTTTCTTATGGTTGCATTTTTTAGGTTTTTGTTTTATACAGTTGTAGTACTACCCCTGTAAGAGCCGCTAAATTAACTGGTTCTTCACCAAAGCTGAGGCCACCGATCACACAGGAAATAGTCCATTCACTCTGGCTCCATTCAACAGTCTAGGGGACGTCTCTTTATGATTTATTGCTTGTAGAATTTGAAACAGGGAGGGATTGGGGTGGTATGGGATACTCCAGAAGTGCTGATTTGTAACAGGAGGACACACTTCACTAGGTGCAACTTCTTTGAGAAGACTAACCCAGGGGAAGGCCAAAAATGAGACCCCGAAGGAGCAATCTTTGCGCTACCCCTCGCAAACCAAAAGAAGAACAGTACACAATCGCTAGATTCTTGTGCTTGGATCAGTACTCACAATATCCCATGGTGGCTGCACGAGTCCTCTAACCACTTCCCACCCGGCCTATAGCAGAATGACAGCCGGTCGGTTGTTTCATTATCCTGACTGGGTGTCATATGATGTTCAGCAGGATAAGCCACCATCGCGTGCCCCGGGGGTCAGCGCGTCGATCGGTGGTTCTCTGTGTCACTCTGACACACCGCATCTCCGATTGTGGTAAGGAGCCTCAGACAAAGGCTCCCTACCACGTGATCAGCTGTGACTAATCACAGCTAATCCCAGCGTGAGCCAGGAAGTGCCAATAAACGGTTTTCCTCGGTTCGTGCTGACGGAGAACTGATCGGCGCCTCTCCCTGTCAGAGGGGGGTCTGCGCTGATAATCAGCACATTATCAGCACAGCCCCCATCAGATGTGCCACAACAATGCCAATCAGTGCCCATCAGATGCCAGTCAGTGCTCCATCAGGAATGCCTGTCAGTGCCCATCAGTAACACCTGTCAGTATCTCATCAGTGCTGCCCATCAGTGCCATCTATTAGTGTCCATCGGTGCCCATCAGTGCCACCTTATCAGTGCTGCCTCATCAGTGCCCGTCAGTGAAGTAGAAAACAAAAATTTATAACAAAGAAATTTCGGTCTTTTTTAGTTTAGCAAAAAAATAAAAACCCCAGTGGTGATCAAATACCACCAAAAGAAAGCTCTATTTGTGGGAAGAAAATGATAACATTGTAGTTTGGGTACAGTGTTGCATGACCGCACTATTGTCATTCAAAGTGCGACAGCGTTGAAGGCTAAAAATTGTCCAGGGCACGAAGGGGGGGGGGGGGGGGGGGAGTGCCCGGTGTTGAAGTGGCTAAACCAAATCCTTCACTTCAGAAAGAATTAGAAATAGCCCCCCCCCAAGCTCTGCTACAGCTGGAACCTTGATGACGATCAGCAGACTTCAACAGGACTACCTCAAAGGGGCAGCAAGGCCCTAAGGCTTCTCCAGCAGGACTAGAGCAGGTCTGCTCTAGAACCCCAACCATTTATATTCTCCCCTAGCCACTTACTGGGCACACCTCCCCAGGGATTGGCTGAAGCACAATAAATATTCAGGCTGTCTATTTGACTTTCAAGCTCTCCATGTTCTGGAAGCCTCCAGAATGCAGGGGGAAGCAATCAAACCTCTGCAGCCTGTGGAATCTAGAGCAGTCCTAAGAAATCAACAGCTGCTCCAATGACTACAGGGGAGCCTAAAACTAAATTTACATATCATCCTATACTAGGAGCATGCTACACAGTAGAAAAGAGGCACAGAGGTGAAGGGATTTGGTTTTAAAGGGGGACGTTCCCTCCCTTTTTTTGAGGGGGGGGGCAGAAGTTTCAAGTCTGACTTGTGACCTGCGCACTCTACACAAAAAAAATCTTGAGACTCCTGTGCTTCCCAAATGAGTCCATGTAGCCTAAAGGAAATGGCATGTTAAATTTGTTTTAAAGGCATAATGTTTGCCATTTTGTATTGTTGGGAAAACTAGTCCTCCTCTGTAGGGTAACTATTCTAAAACTTTTGTTTGATCTCCCTTTTGCCCTTGCAATAGAAATTGAAAGAAGAGAACCAGAAGATTGTGGAGGAATATGGTTTCTGCCTCCTGGATCATCACAGAGAGAAGATTGGGAACTTTAAGATTGAGCCTCCCGGCTTGTTTCGGGGGCGAGGTGACCACCCCAAGCAGGGCATGTTAAAAAGGAGGATTGTGCCGGAAGATGTCATCATCAACTGCAGCAAGTAGGTGCCCGGTGAATATGGCAAATTTCTTGTATTTCCATTATCTAAGAGGAAAATGCCTATTTTATTAACTCTAGGCTTCACTGTGCCTCTTCTGCACTCACAGTATGCCCTCAATCTACATTCAACTAGGAAAGACTGAGGACATCTAGTGGTGAAAAGGAGGTACTGCAGGGGACAGGAAGCCAGAGACTGTGCTGCACTGATTGGTGGGGGGGGGGACCTTTGAACCCACAAATCGGTCTTGCTTATCTTATGTATGGTGAAGTAAAAGCTTGCTTCTGACATCTTTTGCAGTGCTGGCTGTCCGTTACCTGTTGTATGTAGGACTATTGCTTGCCGCACACCCGATCTTGCTCAAATGGCCTTAAAGTGATTTTGTGAGGGCCTGGACCTGAACCCGGGACCTCTGCTGTGTCTGGCAGTATCTCTTCTCACTAAACAACCTGAAATGCTGGACAGCTCCCTGCCTGATTACTTGGACAACCCTGCCTTATGTTTTTTTGTGAACCTTCATTCTCCTGCTTGGCAGAAACACAAGATCTCAATCTTCCTTTGACAGAACGGCGGTCTCGGGAGAGAACGCTGGGTGTTGGCGAATACCCGCTGATTCGCTCCCAATGTGTCCAATCACAGCGGAAGCGGGTTGCTGGAGGGGGGGGGGCGTGCCCCAGACCCGGAAGAGGCGGCAGCATACAGGTAGCGCAGCCGGGTCGCCCTGCCGCAGTAAATTTGCGGTGGGCGATCCAGAAGCGGTTAAACTGCGTAGGCCTGTGCCTACTTTGCCTATTTGGTAATCTGGCAGTGGAGCTCCCTAATTAATACCCACAGGTGCCGAGTGGCTCTTTACATTCGTCTGCATCTCCCGGCCATCGTTGCCTTGCAGTGAATCTTCTTTCCGCAGCCTCTGTGATTATTCCGGAGTGGAAATCTGACCTCGGGGCTGAGGCCTCTTGGAAATAAATGGACTGAAGTAATTTGAAGGAAATAACAGTTTTGCCTTTTTTTTTTTTTTTTTCGTTTTTTTTTTTTTTCTTCTTCTTTCTCTATTTTCAAATGACAGTTAAGCACTAGAAATTGGCTGGTAATTTAAAGACTAGTGGTTAACAAAACGGCATTTTAGAACATTACAATTTTCCATTTTTTCCCTTCATATTAGGTGTAAAATCTTCCCTCCCACCTAATTCTCTATAACCCGAGGTTGAGGTTAATGCAGACCTGTACTTTTTTTAGTTTTTTAGGTCCAACGCCGGTTCAAACTTTTTCACCCAATAAAACAATAGCGTGCCTAATAAAATCGGAGTATATCAAGAGAACAATTGTGAAACTCTCTCAGCTCTCTCAGCTCAAGTTAACACTTATTTTCACTTATTTTCTTCAGCTGTATGGCCTCGTGCACACTGGGCTTTTTTATAACGTCACTTTTTTAGTAGTGCTTGTTCTTATTCTGCCTCTAAACATGTAGGCAGGTGTTCTACTTTCTCCACAGTAGGTGGCGCTCTTCTGCAGTGCCACTGTTGGAGAGGAAGTCAAGAGGAACAGAGTACCCCTATGGTTTTCCTGGGTCACTGGTAAAGCTATCCTATTGAATGCTGCTGCCCCATGTGACTCTAGCAGCCATATTTGGTCAGGCAGAGCCTATTTAAAGAGGAGGGCCCATCAAAAAAAAAAAAAAAAAAATTAAGTCAGCAGCTACAAATACTGCAGCTCCTGACTTTTAATTGGACACTTACCTGTCCCAGGGTCCAGCGATGCAGGGGATCGAAGCCCCGCTCGTCTCCCCCTCCGTTCAGCGGCGCCGGCATTGCAACTGTGGGCGCCGGGCTGTGGCTTCACAGCCTGGCACCCACTGCGCATGCGCGTGCGGCACCGCGCGCTGTGATTGGCCGCTCAGTCAACTGGGACCTGTAATGGGTCCCAGATGATTGACAGGAGGGAGGGAGCAGAGCTGAGCCCTTCCTGTGCCGAGGGGGAAGTGATGTCACCAGCCCAGGCACTGGAAGAGGCAGACTACGAGGGACCCCCTAGCAACAGGCATTTAGAGGGAAGTAAAAAAAAAAAAAAAAATTTTCCAAATTTTTTAAATTTTTTTTTTTTAGGCACAGTCATTCATTTTTTTTTTTTTAGGGTGGAACACCACTTTAAGGCCCTGGTTCCCAGGTTTGGCATGCATTTGCAGGTTGGTAGAGTAGGGACAGGTACCGCACCTGTTAGGGAAAGTATTAGCGGTAAGGCAGGGGTAGGCAACCTCGGTACTCAAGCTGTGGTGAAACTACAAATCCCATCATGCCTCTTGCCTCTAGGAGTCATGCCTGTGATTCTCAGGGTCTTGCCATGTCTCATGGGACTTGTAGTTTCAAAACAGCTGGAGGGCCGAGGTTGCCTTACCCCTGCGGTAAGAGAAAGGTTCCTGATCAAGGAAAGCATAGGTTTGCAACTTGGTGCGTTTAGCACTTGAACGTTAATTTCAATGGCCAGAATAAATTATTCTGGCAAATTAAATTAACACCCAAGTGCCTTGATTTACCGAAACACGTCAAAACGCATTTACAAAAAAGCAGCCCTAGATGTGCTTTTGAGGCTGCATCTCCCCTGCCATTAGAAAAGGCATTTCAGAGAGCTGGGTGAACGCCCAGTGTGTATGGGGCCTACAGTTCAATTTTTTTAATTTTTAACTTTTCTGGTTTCTTTTTGGTCTATATCAGTGATGGCGACCTGCGGCACCCCAGATGTTTTGGAACTACATTTCCCATGATGCTCGACTACACTGCAGAGTGCCTGAGCATCATGGGAAATGTAGTTCCAAAACCTCTAGGGTGCCAAGGGTCGCCATCACTGATCTATATAGTTGGGTTACACTTCAGACTGTAGCGTGTTCCTTCCAGCTCGCAGATGGATAGTTACACCATGAAAGATGCCCCTGGACGACGTAACTCTATTACGAAACGCGTAGGACGGAGCAACGCGCTTGCGTCACCACTCATCGCTGCTGTTACCAGCAGGACGGGCTAGTCTGTGAGCTTACCGACTGGCGCTTCAGACGCACAGGCGTTTTATTTACTAGGATCATGTGAGTGTATCATTGTATTTTAATATCAAATAAAGTTTTAAAGGTTATGCACTATTGGAGCCTTTTATCTTTCATGGTGTAACCATCCATCTGCGAGCTGGAAAGAACACGCTACAGTCTGAAGTGTAACCCAACTATATAGATCAGTGATGGCGAAGTATTTTTAATCCGGTGGCTGTGTTTTGCATATGAAACCACACCATTGACGAGCTTGGGTTTGGCTTATTGGATGTGGTCCGGAGGATAATTTCCTATTCAGGCTCTCCCTGATCCTCTGGGGGGGTCATGGGTCTCTGGTAAGCGGACAATCTACATTCTTTGGTGGTGGATCGAGCACTATTTCTCTCTATGATCAAGGATTGCACAGTTTTTTGATGGACTTTATATATTCACTTTTTTTTATTTATCACTTGGGTGATAGTCGTATGCTTTTGGACTCCCTTTTATTTTTATTTTTGAATATCTCAACATCAATTACTCAATAATTTTGGTGTTAGGACACTTTTACAATGTATTTACATCGTATGTGATATTTACCTAGATATTTGTTGAGTCATTAATCACATGTATGTACACAAGTTTTTTTTTTTTTTTTTTAGCGCGATTCTATTTTCTACTATTTGTATTAGTATCTACTATATGTTGTGCAGGAGAATTGCTGCTTCTTAGTTAACACAATTATTCATTATCACTTATTTTTTACCAGAGCGCAGTTTCTTTTTTTTCTTTTTCCTATTCCATTATCTGAAATAGCTAATAATAACTTGACTATTACTAACTATTAAATGATAGATATTGGAATTTCCTTTCAAATTTGGCTGTTGGTGAACGTACCGAATAAAAATTTATCCGAAGTTACGAATTATTCGAAATAACTAATGCCGCATCTAAGCGAATGGAACGGAATGAATTGAATGAATTAATAGAACGTTTTTATTATTGTTCGTTACATTCCATTCGTTTAGATACGGCATTCATTATTTTGGATAATTCGTAACTTCGGATGAATTCTTATTCGTTACGTTCACTAAAAGCCAAATTTGAAAGGAAATTCCAATACCTAGAATTTATTGGTCAAGTTATTGGCTATTTCAGATTTTTTAGTTTTCTGGTTTTTGGATTTTCGCATTTTAAATTTACAAATGTACGAAATCTTTTCGAATTTTAAAAATTGACGAATATTTGGAAAAGTTCATTAAATGGGTTTTCGTTTTAATTTGGATATTTTCGAATTAACAAATGTGGAAGGAAACGTTATTGCACATGTCTAGTGCTGAAAGCTGAAAATTGGCCTGGGCAGGAAGGGGGTGAAAGTGCCCCCCAATAGGCAAGCGGTTAAAGGAGAATTCTACAAAACAATTATTAAACCCACAAGTGTGGTTTTTTTTTTTTTTTTTTTTTTTTTTTTTATATAACCACTACTTTTCCTTTAGGCCCCTTTCACACATGCGGGACCGTTCATTTCATCAGTTCAGTCACATCCAAAACAGATGAAGCATTCGTACGTTTTTTCCGTCCGTCCGCTACCAATGCAAAAACGGGTGAAAAACTGACCATTTTGTCAGCTTGCATCACAGTAGGGGATTTGCAATTAGCGGACCTCCAGCTGTTGCAAAACTACAAGTCCCATCATGCCTCTGCCTCTGGGTGTCAGGCTTGTGGCTGTCAGAGTCTTGCTATGCCTCATGGGACTTGTAGTTCTGCAACAGCTGGAGGTCCGCTAATTGCATATCCCTGATCTAGGGTGTCTGCTTTCAGAAAATGTATATAACTCTTTGGGGGTTTGTCCAATCTTCAGGCCTAAAATTCTGTGTGCGCAAAAAGGCTCTGGCAGTGAAAGGGTTAAATAGCTTAGATACCAAACTATTGACATGGAATTAAAGTGCCTGTACAGAGGGAAGGAAACCTTGAAAACACAACCTGGTGGTGGGGGGGGGGGGTACTTCCTCCTGAGGATGGGGAACCACTGCTGTAGCGCATCCCACTATGTCCTACCAATTATTTAGTGTGTTGTGAGCAATGAGAGCCATTATCAAACGACTCCCTGCTGTCTCTTCTGGATAGGGAGAAGGTCAAAGTACCAGAGGGGTTTTTGTGCCTTCATAGAGACAGTTGCCAATAGCTATATAAATTTTTTTTATATATTTTTTACATATCTTTTTATTTCTCGCTCTGTGTGTGTCTCTCTCTCTCTCTCTCTCTCTCTCTCTGTCTCTCTGTCTCTCTGTCTCTCTGTCTCTCTGTCTCTCTGTCTCTCTGTCTCTCTGTCTCTCTGTCTCTCTGTCTCTCTGTCTCTCTGTCTCTGTCTCTCTGTCTCTGTCTCTGTCTCTGTCTCTGTGTCTCTCTCTCTCTCTCTCTCCTATATATCTCTACCTATATCTCTACCTATATCTCTATATAGATATAATTATATATACTATTAAGAATATTTTTTACGAGTACCTGCCTCTCTCTATCAAAACCTAATTTTGTAATTTGCTATTGAAAAGTTGATACTTTTTTTTTTCTATTCTATTTTCCAGAGAATTGTCACTCTAATACGGCAAGGTTAAATTGCTACTTTTCAGGTTGGTGCTTTGGCAGCAATTTGTCAGGAGAAAAGAGCAATTAAAATACATGTAAAGCAGACTAAACACAGAAAAGAGGCGCTTAAATGCTGCCAGTGCCTGTTAAAGTCCTGGAGAAAGACCTTGCAATGCTCGGTCACAGCCGGGGGGCCTTTGAAATCTGGAATTCGCTGAAATGACACGGTAATTGTTGGCAGTTTTGAGCTTGGCAAATACCACCCCTAAAGAACCCACACAGAGCCAAAGACTATCTGTGATAAGTTTTCCTATCCCTATACTCCGCATAACAGCGGGTCTGATTTACTAAAAGCAAAGAGGTTGTTCACCTTAGAAACATGCAGGAGAGATGGCAGGAAAGAAAAGCCATATGTGTTCTTGTGTTTTGTGCTGGGTGCTCCCAACATAGAGACCGCTGAGAGCCCCGGGTCTCCTACGAATGACTGGGACCCGGGACTCCCGCTTCCTCGTCACCTGATCGATGTGATGACCTCTGATTGGCTATCATGGTGATCAGTCACTATATAGCCCACCCATGTGTTTTCTTTCTACTCTGACTGGAAAGAAAGATACATTGTATACATACAGGATCCGTTATAGAATACATTGTATACATACAGGATCCGTTATAGAATACATTGTATACATACAGGATCCGTTATAGAATACATTGTATACATACAGGATCCATTATAGAATACATTGTATACATACAGGATCCGTTATAGAATACATTGTATACATACAGGATCTATTATAGAATACATTGTATACATACAGGATCCATTATAGAATACATTTTATACATACAGGATCCATTATATAATACATTGTATACATACAAGATCTGTTATAGAATACATTTTATACATACAGGATCCGTTATAGAATACATTGTATACATACAGGATCCGTTATAGAATACATTGTATACATACAGGATCCATTATATAATACATTGTATACATACAAGATCTGTTATAGAATACATTTTATACATACAGGATCCGTTATAGAATACATTGTATACATATATGATATATAGTGTATACATACAGGATCTATTATATAATACATTGTATACATATAGGATCCATTATAGAATACGTTGTATACATACAGGATACATTATATAATGCATTGTATACATACAGGAGCCATTATAGAATACATTGTATAGATACAGGATACATTATATAATGCATTGTATACATATGATATATAGTGTATACATACAGGAACTATTATATAACACATTGTATACATACAGGATCCATTATAGAATACGTTTTATACATACAGGATACATTAAATAATGCATTGTATACATATGATATATAGTGTATACATACAGGATCCATTATAGAATACACTGTATACATGCAGGATACTTTATATAATACATTGTATACATACAGGATACTTTATATAACACATTGTATACATATAGGATACTTTATACACTATTATAGAAAGTATCCTGTATGTATACTCTATTATATAAATACAGGATACTTTATATAATGGTGTATACCTACAGGATCCATTATACAGAACATTGTATACATTCAACGTTGCAAAAATTAGGCCCAAGTATTGTTTTTTTACCCTCTGTCATAAAAGGGTTAAATCCACTTACTGTTTGACTCACTACCTCTGCTGAAAGTCTATTCCAAGCATCAACTACTCTTTCGGTATAATAATACTTTTTGTGATTAGCTTTGAACTTCCCTCCTGCTAGTTTGAGGTCATGTCCCCCCCGTTCTTTATCTTCGCTTCAAGCCTGCAAGGGAAGTTGCACTTTGCAAATTTTCCCAGAGCTCAGTGATTGTGATGATCTCTAAGTATTCAATGGGGTTGATTTACTAAAGGCAAATACTGTACACTTTGCAAGGGCATTTTCTCCAGACCAAGTAAATGAAGGGAAGCTCTGCTGATTTCTATCATCAAATCGTGTGCAAGCAAAAATGCTGTTTTTTCTTTTTTTTTTTTCATATTCCTTGCACGTGATTGGGTATTCTTTGCAAATATACAGTGTTGGTTGATACTCCCAAGCACCTCATCCTTTAGACCCCTTTTACACTGAAGCATTTAGGCGTTTTAGCGCTAAAAATAGCGCCTGGAAAGCACCTGAAATACCCCTCCCCCCTGGGGCAGTCCGCTTGTGGGACGTCCTGAAAAGTCCTGCAAGCAACATCTTTGGGGCGATGCGGGAGCACTGTATACAGCACTACCAAAATGCCCTGCCCATTGAAATGAATAGGCATCGCTGCTTAAGCGCCTGCGAAAGCACTTCAGCAGCGCCACAACACGGATGTTTTTTATCCTTTCTTCGGCAGCTACCGTGAGTTAGCAGCGCCCCGCTAGCGCCCAAAAAGTGCCGCTAAAACTGTGGTAAAGCGCCGCTATAACAAGCGGCGCTTTACCCGTCAATGCGGCCTGCGCCCCAGTGTGAAAGAAGCCTTACTGTCACAAAAAGAAATTGGGACTCCTAACCGCTTGGCGTGGGCCGCACGCAAATATGTGGCGCCTTGGCCCCAAGGGGGCCGCATATTTGCGCGAGTTGCTGTCTAAACAGCTGTGTCGAGAGCGCGCGCCCAACCGTTACCGGCATCTAGCTGGAAGCTCCTGATTGCAGTTTTTGGATCACGTGACCACCGTGACAGCCAATCACGGTCATGTGCTCTTAAGCTCCGCCCTACCTCCTGGTGTCATAAACCACTTAAAGGGCTGGGAGGCGCCGGCATGAAAAGATTAAGGTGCAGAAACTTCTCCAGAGAACACATTTTTATGTAAAAAAATATATATATTAAAAACCATAAGACGTTCAATATTGCCCCTTAAAAATTCCTGCTATTTAACTTCATACATAACCAAGTATATATTGTAGTAGATAAGAGCTGCTTCAGGGGATCGGGAAAGGATAATTGCATAGCACAATGTATAAGCTTGAAGGGTCTGGTGTGGCGTCAGGTTCCAAGGTAAGGAAGAAGGAACACAACGACGTAACGGTGGATTCCCCCAAAGGAAAGAACCGGAATGACCTCAAACCTAAAGGAGCCCGTTTGTTAGGTTAGGCCAAAGCGTTCCTCATGTCCAGGAGAAAACCCATCTGGTTGATGGGATCACCATCCACAAAAATGTTTTCTGTGCAACAGAGTAGCGTGGAGTATCCCATCACATGGGGGACCGGCCTATCATTTGCAAAGTGAAGCTTCACCTTATTTGCTAAGCTCTCTAGTAAATTCCCTTGCAGAGTGCAAATGCACTTACAGAGCGCGCGGTCCTATTTGCCTTTGGTAAATCGACCCCAAAACAATTCACCATCACGTGCAAGGTAGTAAAAACGCATTTGTGCTGCTCATGATTGGATAATGGAAGTCAGCAGAGCTTCGCCTCATTTCACTGGGGTCTGGGGAAAGTTGAAAAGTGGAAATAAAACCCCAATGTATCAAGGTAACCGTTTTCGACTACATAAGACCTCTACAAACTTTTTTTAGTGCACTTTGAGGGGAATAATAGAACATCTGAGATTTCTACCGTAATTGTTAAACCATCAAAAAACTGGTGTGAGCGGAATGCCAGGAGTTCTGCCCTTTTGATGACCTACAGATAGTGCTTTTGTTAGCACAGTAGAAAAGGCTCACTGCAACTCAAGTGATCGACTAAGCTATACTTGCTAGGATTGCCACTTCTATTAGTACTAGGAAAGACCATGCCACAGGGGCTTCCTTTTGGGGGTGGGAAGTCCTCAAAGGAGCTTCTGCTCTTTGGTGACCTACAGATTTGCTTTTGTTACTACAGAAGGTTAGGATCGCTGTAACACAATTGGTCGACATAGGAAGTTATACTTGCTAGGATAGCTCCTTGTATTGGTATGTAGAAGGGGAAATACCACAGGAGCTTCCTTTTTGGAGGTGGGAAGCCCCCTGAGGGAGCTCTTGCCCTTTGATTAGGATCCTTGTAGCTCAAGGGGTGAAGTAAGGAAGTTATACTTGCTAACATAGCATCTTGTATTCGTACTTGAAAAGGCAACGTCGCAGGGTTTTTCTTGAGGGTTGGGTAGTCCCCAAAGGAGCTTCTGCCCTTTGGTGACCTACAGATCCTGCTTTTGTTACCAAAATCCACCCTGTAACACAAGTGTTTGAATAGGGAAGTTATATTTGCTAACATCGTACCTTTTATATTGATATGTAGAAGGACAGTATCACAGGGGATAGGTTGTTAGAAGACAGGCGTCCAATCATAGAGGACGGGAGGTGAGGACAAAAGAAGACATCAAGGACATCGCTCGCCGCTGTCACCTGCTGCCCCACCGAGACAGGGTAAGTGCCGGGCAGAGGGGGGGGGAGGGGCACAGTGGGAGCCGTTTGATGGGCACAGTGGGAGCCGTTTGATGGGCACAGTGGGAGCCGTTTGGGTTGTTTTTTTTTTTTTTATATAATTTTTCAGTTTGTTTGCCCCTCCCCCCCTCTAACTGGTTCCTCCTGCTGACCTGTAGACATGTGCAATTCATTTAGTTCCAAATTTAGTTTAACGAATTTAGACAAATTTGTTAATTTGGAAATATCCGAATTTCCGCTTTTTCTAATTACCACATTTTTTTGAAAATTTGAAAATCCGAAAATTTTAAAACCAGAAAATTTGAAAATCTGAAATAACTAGTAACTTAACCATTACTAACTATTAAATTTTAGGTATTGGAATTTCCTTTCAATTTTGGCTGTTAGTGAATGGAACAAATACAAATTTATCCGAAGTTATGAATTATCCGTAATAACGAATGCCGCATCTAAACGAATGGAGCGTCACAAATTATAAATAATAATAATAAAAATGTGTTATTTTGTTCTGTTCCATTTGTTTAGATGCGGCATTCGTTATTTCGGATAATTTGTAACTTCAGATAAATTTGTATTTGTTCCATTCACTAACAGCCAAATTTGAAAGGAAATTCCAATACAGATCAGATGAGAACACAAGCAACTGTGCGATATCAGTCATGGCATACCGTGTTTTTGGAAACCAATCGTTGGGGTTAGTCCTGCTTTAAGCAGGGGTTGCCCCTTTTTTCCAAAATCTAGAAAAGCAATCGAATTATAAAAATTCTTTTAGAATTTTAAAATGTGATTATGTCTTCCATATTGTTAAACATCCTGTAACTGGCAGTGACATTTTATTACATATTGGAACAGGAAAGTTCTAGCGTTGCGGCCTCCGGGAACAGACAAGGACGGAGTGTGCTGCCGGGGATGGGCTGGTTGTGCTCTGCCTGCTGAGTACAGACTTAACTGGGATTAATACAATGAAGGCCTCTTTGACCCTTCGATGTCAAAACATCTCACACTGAAGTCCGGACAGTTAGGCAAATTAGAGAGATTTTGTAGCCTGTGGAGAGCTGTAGGACGGCACGGAACCCGCAGACAGGAGGATTAGCGGGAGACAGCGTCTTTAAAGGAACGCTCACTGGGACTGTAATGCTGTTCAGCATGGATCATTGTTAACTTTCCAAAGGTGGAGAATTTTTGCTGCCGGAGAAAACGAGACCGCAGTACTTTATTTTGCAATATAATATATATACTAATTTCTGAATCAAGCCAGAGACTGCCTTTGAGTCGGGTGCACTTAGTTTATGGCACACACAGCCAGCCGCACAGCGTTTTCTTCACTCTTCCACTGGCCCCAAGGAACAGTCTGGGACAGGAGTGCCCAACCTTTTTGAGGAGCGAGGACCACTTTAGCGACTTGGTAACCAGTCACAGGTCACAATGAGCAGAGCGGGCAGATGATCGGTCCGTGTCTGCTCTGCATATGCAGACACGGACACAGACCGCTCTACTCTATGGGCCCTTCTGTTTTTTTTAAAGTGGATTGGCGAGTGTAAAAAGAAACACCAGTCAGATAACATCTGCTGCACTATAGAGGTGAATGGAGGGTCTGATTGGGTCCACTTGAAAAACAGACAGACGGACCCTATCTGACCGATCATGTGAAAGGGGCCTAATGCCGTGGACTTTTTGGCGGACTTTTTGGCGGACAATAAACTGTAGAACTGAACAACTTAAGGATTCTTCAACTTTATGGCAGCAAAACACAAAAGGGAATGTCCCACAGGATCTCTATGCTAATTGAGACCTGTACTCCTTCCAGAGTTTAGAACCTATACACAGTCCCTATTCTTCAGCACTGGGGTTAATCACTCGCATAGCCACAGGATCATCAGTTGCCTCCTGCCAATATTCACCAGGCTCTTCCCAGTGAGGGAGATGTAGACTCACCACTGCAGGACAGCTGGACTCTTTCCCGCAAACTTCCTCCTGCTCTCTCTCGTGAGCTTCTCGAGGCCCCACTTGATCCCTGGAGTCAAGCTTGCAAATTGCCCCCTTGACCCCCCCCCCCCGCTAAGCCTAGCTGGGACCTCGGTGTCTTCGTAATGGCTTCATGTAGACATTGTAGCCACACACACACAGGGGTCTCTTCCAGCAGGACTGGACTCAGGAACTATGCACCATGCTGCTCATGCCTCAGACTATTTTGAGCTCTCGCCACCAACTGGGCACACCTTCTCAGGAATTGGTTAGCAGCCCTAATTAATCAACCCCTGCTCCTCCTGGTTAGTGGAGACAACTAGATTTACCTGGCAGCCTACTCTACTCTAGGAGGGTGCTACATATATGGGAGGCCCAGGCCATCTCCAATGCTAGGTCCACTCCATAAATGCCAACGCTGTATCCCATATACTGCAACACTATGGAAAATCACAAACACAGCAATTTGTTACATAGTTTGAATAAAGACACCAGTCCACCCAGTTCAACCTCAGTGAGTGTGGGTGCGTGTCTACAATTATCCCTATTTATTTAAGGTACCCATATAGTTCTGTCAATTTACACAGCGCTCCACACATACACCACACACTCACATTGGTCATTACCCTCAAAGAGCCCACAATCCAAGGTCCCAACTCACATTCATATACCAGGGCCAATTTTGGACAGAAGCCAATTAACCTACCAGCATGTCTTTGGCAGTCAACTTATTTCCATCTGCAGCCTTGTTCCTTTCCATTCACAACCAAAGGTCAGAGGTGAGAGCCAAAATATACCAGTAAACTATAAGCCTTTTCTATAAATTCCATTTTTGCCCCTGTGCCTGCAAAAACTGGCAACATAAGACCCAATCCACCTGACCATGATTTTTACCGTGGCCTGACTGACTGATTTGAATATTTTTGTAACTGCTGAACTCCTGGGATTTTCACACACCAGACTCTTCAGCTTTTTACTCAGACTGATGCAAAAACAATTGAACATCCAAACTGAGGACGGAAAAGCCTTGAGAGAGGTCAGAGGAACTTGAGCAGTCTGCTTCCAGCTGACAAAAAGGTTCCAATGGATCAATAACTACTCTTTAACTGCGCTGAGCAGAAAAGCTCAGATGTCAATTCTCGAGGTAGATGGTCTACAACAGTAGAAGACCACTTCGGGTTCCACTCCTTTTAGCCAAGGACAGAAAGATGAGGCTGCCTTGGGCACCAGTTCACCAAAACTGGACAGTTGAGGACCAAAATTGTGGCCTGGTGTGATGATCCTTGAGGCGCAAAGATGGTCGGGTTAGATTGACATCATGGACCCAACCTGCCTTTGCAGCAAAAGATCTGGCTGATGGTGTAATGGTGTGGGGATGTGTTCTTGGCACACTTTGGGCCCGTTAATATGACTCATAGACTCATCTCGTGAGTGCCGCAGCTTATTGTTGCTCCAGTATATTTTACATCACACGGTATAATTCTTTGTCTCTATATGAAGGCTTTCTACTCTCTGCAGACCTGATTTTAGCAGAACTTGGAAGATAATTACTATTGCGGTGTATAATACTAGAGACACTAGGGTTGAATTAATGATAGCGATAAACTTAAGTGATACATCTGGAGGGTTTAATCTCTCGGCAGTTGCCGTTTTAATCTATCGGCTTCTTTATCATTACCTGGATTTTTCTTTTAAACGTTGAACTTTAAATATGCATTTATTCAACTTCTTCAGTCGTTGGCAATCTCTCCAGCTCTGCACAGTGTTTATAAAGTGTCTTCATCCGATGGGCTCATCAAGGATTGATCTTGCTTCAGTGACAGATGATGGCTGGCAGAGTTTTAATGTTTTATGAAGCCACATTGAGAGTGTATTGCCTGGGAAGGTCGGGTATGCTTCTATTGGGGCCTCATTTACACTGTTGTCTTGGGGTGCAAGGGTGACCCTTTTTTTTGGGGAGCTGCACCCCAATGCACATTCAAAGCACATGTGCAAAAGTGCAGCCTGCCTCATTTTCACCTGCCTTGCTGTGCATTTCAGCCTATTCATTTTTTGGATGGGTTGTCTAATGCGATGCGTAAACAAGTCCAGTGCAGTGTTGTGGTGTGAATGGGCCCTCAGACCTCTGAGAAGTTGAGGTGACCACCCTGTCCCACCACCTTCTACTCCCTATTCATAATTTGTAGACTGGGATCCAGGGCGGATGATGAAGCAGTACAGCTGGCCCTTCTGTACCTGGTCCAGATTCCATCAGTTCAAAATGGGGGGCCCGGGTACCTGTGCAGGCAGGCCGGCTTTACTGCCTTGTGACTCTTGTGGATCCCCCACAGTGCTGCAGGCTTTCTTCCTGCGGCTGAGGGAGGCAATATGCAGCTTCACCGCCTGCTTTAACCCCACACTAATGTACCACAACAGCGTGTTTTGCACACTGTTGCAAGGCACTTGCAGAGCAGCACTATTTATGTGAATGGGTCTTGTTCAATGAGGGCATATTTTTTTTCTGCCATGGCTGCATAGCATAGTGGCCAGGGTCGTAGATAAGGGGGTACCACCTGTCGTCCTGTACGGGGCCCAGGCAGCAGGGTGACTGTTACGGCAGGGGGGCAATTACTGGAACCGATCCCCTGTATGGCTCTCTGCAGCAGCTGAAAGCTGGCTTCTCTCCCTCCTGATGGCAGCTGTAGAGAGAGCCATACAGGGGATTGATTCCAGTAATTGATCAGTCATCCCTGTATTCGTTTATAACTGAAGCATTAGCTGTAGGGCCCCATGTCAGGTTTTTTGAAAGATAAATAGTGCATTTTATATACAATTATATATAGATCAGACAGGAAAAAGACAGAGGGACATTGTTCCAAATCAGGGACAGTCCCTCGAAATCAGGGACAGTTGGGAGCTATGATGACTATACTTGGCTCATGCACAGCACAGGTCCCATGACCCAGCCTGTGCCTTTTCTGTTGTACCCCAATGCCATATACTGAGGGGGAAAGACTAAGCCCAGACCTACCTGCTATTCTGGAGTGAGACTATAGTAGTAGCTGGTTTGTAGTGTGCTGGGTTTGTGTTTTGAATGACAGTCCTTGTTCCAGCTCTCCTTCATGCACAATGCAAGCAAACTGCTAGTTTCTCTGTTCCCTAGAATAGCTGTTTTTTGGCTCAGTCTTTCCTTTCAGCAGTGCCCGGACAAGTTCATCTAGCGCCCAGGGCAAAGATGCCAAATGGTGCCCCCCCCTCCCAAAATGTATGAGCATTTTGTGTCAGCACAAATCCCCTCCCAAAAAATTTCAGCACTAATCTGCACGATTCCCCCCAAGTATAAATTCCTTTTGCAAGCCAAAATTCTCTCCTAACGGAAATTCTCCCTCTTCCAGTACTCCTGCCAGCTTGTAGGTGGGCACTTTATGCAGTGCCCACCCCCACACCTCACATGATACCATAGACTTTCCTCCTGCCCACCCCTGCCTTCCAGTATAAGGAAGTCTTTTCAGCACATGGCAGGGGTGCTGTCCTTGGTGCTGAAGCTCCTCCATAAATTGGGCTTGCGCCTGGGGTGGAGCTACAGCCTGCACAAAGTGAACAAAAAATGCAGTTATTTGTAAACCACTGCAGAAATCTAAACAGGACCAAATGTTCTGGGTCTCTGGGGATTCAAGAGAAATTTCAACTCCTGGTGACCAGGCTCCTGATTGGTTGCCCTTATTTGCAGCAATTCGTACACTGTCTTGTTGAAGGAGCCCATATCGCCTTCTCCAGCCTCTGTTATGTTTGAAAAAGAAAGTTTTTAAAAAGCTTTCCGAATATACATCACAGCTAAAATTCCCGTGTGAAATCTTTTTACCTGCCAAATTGTTTGTAATTTTTTATTTACCAAGTTTTGCAGCCCAGGCTTCCCTTGCCAGACAGCTAAGTCAATTCCTGGACACCTCTGCAGACTAGATGAACTTGGGCAATTAAGTCAGAGACACACCCCCAGTCTATGTTTTGGAAATAGAGAAGCCGGATATCGATAAGGTTGCCCCTCTGCTCTTTAAGCATGTGCAGACAGTGCAAAGCAACCCAGTCCTTATTGGCTCAGAGTGCTGACCCTCCCTCTCTCCGACTGAGTGCAACACTAATCGGGGGAATACTAAAGCCTGAAATGCATTAAATGAATTGGGGGGAGGGAGTTGGTTTGGGCTCCAGTGCCCACTTGCTCCCCAGGTGGTGGATGAAAAAACAGAGGAGCTCCAATCGTATAGTATGTACTGATTGTGTTTTACCTTTTAACAATAAACCTATCAGTACATACTATACGATTGGAGCTCCTCTGTTTTTTCATCCACCACCTGGGGAGCAAGTGGGCGCTTCTCCCCCCTCCAGGCATACGATTTGGATAACACCCGGTTGGAGACGCTGGACGTATCAGCGGTGTTGGATGCCATCACTACACGATCCCTGCAGAGGGCTAAATCTGCTTGCGTGCAAGACCTCGCTAACAGGGAGATCCACCACTGAGGGTGTAAGGGTCCACCTTTTAGCACTTTTTGGATTTACTTCAATTGAAAGTCACATCTATTTATTCCTCTCTTCTCCCTTCATCTATACGGAGTACGGCTTGATGGAAAGTGGATGTGTTTCCCCACTTTCATGAAGTTGGCATACACTCATGGAACTTTTTCCTACTGTTCAGTTTCATGGACTAGATTCACTGTTTTCACTACTGATGTATCTTGCCTTGATTGATGTTAGATCGATGTGACCATTATTGGTAATTTGAATTTTTCACATACATGTTTTGGTACACTAGTGTACATTTATTTCATGTTTTTTTTATTTTCATTTTGTGCACTTTGATTCATGCACGTTTAATTTATTTAATTTTTTATTCATTTAATGTTATCACTTGTATGTACAGGCTGTAAGTGCACTTATTCAGATCTATTAGTACATTTTACACAGATATTGCTGTTTTGTTTGTGCAGCTACAGTTCTGTTTTTTTGTATAGGTTTTCTAGCATGTTTTTTTTATAATTTTTATTATGGGAAGTGGCCTTATTCTTTAGGGGTGCTCTGACTTTTTTTGGGGGGGGAGGGGGCGCTCTTGACCTTTCATTCTATGGGGGGCCCTCTGACTTTTTTTTTTTTTTTTTTCTTTGGGAGCGCTTTTTACTTTTTTCCACGGGAGCGCCAACTTTTTTGTTTTTTCTTTAGCGCAATGTGTCTGTTTTTCCTTTTGGGGTGTGGATTTTTTGGGGCTCTGACTTTCTCTGGACACTTTTTTTTTTTTTTTTTTTATTCTTTTTTACTTTTGCTCACTGACTTTTCAGGGTTATTAATCTAGGCAGCCAGAGACAACCACGGCAAATGGTTTTACTAAAATGTGATCAATAATAGCAAATGGCAGCCTGTGTTTTTCTTATTACAGGTCCTCTTTATTTAGTTTTTGGTTCTGTAACTGCCCCAAATTCCCTCATTTCGTTCTCCGATAATTTCTGTAGATCGTTTCTATTTTGGTAAATAATTCTGTGGGTCCAAAGCATGATCCGTGTTCACATAAATATTTATTGGCTGTATATGACCGGATCAGATCAGTACATGTAACCTCCACTACGCCGGTTATCTTGGCGTTCGCGCTGCGCTTGTAAAACCGCGGTGTTTCTCTAAGCCTGAGACATTTTTATTTGTCAGAAATTACAGATCTGAAAACGGCTGTAAATGGGGCTCTCTGCGTCCATTTTATATACAACAGCGACACCTGCAGGATCGTTCGTATGTAACACCGCTGAGCCATTCCCTTCCCGAAATTCATTCCTCGCCCTTCAAACCAGATTGTGACCTGCCGGGTAACCCACAATTCACTTACTGCTTTGTTCCTGGATTCCGATCCATCGAGCGAGGAGGTTCAATTCGTATGAGATCTCAGCACGTTCGGCGTTAATGACCTGTGATTATCCTGTGCGGCCATCGTCCGCTTTCCTTTAGGTAGAAAATTGGTGTTTGCCGCTTTAAAGCGGAACTCCGGTCAAACATAAGGACACCTTTTAGCACAGCATAGTAGCTTTGCTTAAATCCTATCTGGATATAAATCCACTCTGTGCACCAAATTCCTTTGCAAACCCAGTTATTACCTTGTAAATGTAGCTGTGACATCATCGCCGAGCTGTACAAAGTCTGTGCAGAGAGAAGATCTCTGGGAGGGGCCCCAGCAGACCCCACCCACTACAGGCTGTCTGCAGAAAACGATAGGAGGGGGCCGAGATGTGAACAGTCACTATGCACAGAGAGCAGAGCTGTGGGAGGGGCTGAGCAGGCTCCACCCACTACAGGAAACCTCCAGGAGGGGGCGGAGATGAAACCAGTCACCCTGAACAAGATAAGAGAGCAGAGCTGTGGGAGGGGCCCAGCGGGCTCCACCCATTACAGGCTGCCTGCAGAAAACGGCAGGAGGGGGCGGAGACCAGACCAGTCCCCCTGCACAGGGAGAGGGGGCAGCAGTGGGCGGTCTTTTTTACAGGAAGTCTCACACTGGATTACTGCACAGATCTGGAAGAAATACACAAATCACACCGAGGTTCAAGAAGAATTCACATGACCAATGGATTTGAACCATTTTATATAATAGAATATGCTTACTATTATATACTATACTATATAATATATGCAAAATATATTATATAATATGTAATAATTTATGTAATATATAATATGTATTCTATATTGTTTATGGAGTTCAGTTTTAACATGCTTCTGAAAAATTTAAATTACTACAGTGAGGGGAAAAAAGTATTTTGGTCCCCTGCTGATTTTCCATGTTTGTCCGCTGATAAAGAAACCATCGGTCTATAATTTTAATGGTCGGTTTATTTTAACAGTGAGAGACAGAACAACAAAAAAAATCCAGAAAAACGCATTTCAAAAAAGTTATAAATTGATTTGCATTTTAATGAGTGAAATAAATATTTGATCCCCTATCAATCAGCAAGATTTCTGGCTCCCAGGTGTCTTCTATAGAGGTAACAAGCTGAGATTAGGAGCACTCTCTTAAAGGGAGTGCTCCTAATCTCAGCTTGTTACCTGTTTAAAAGACACAAAACTGTCCACAAAAGCAATCAATGAAATTCCAATCTCTCCACCATGGCCAAGACCAAAGAGCCGTCCAAGGATGTCGGGGAGAAGATTGTAGACCTACACAAGGCTGGAATGGGCTACAAGACCATCGCCAAGCAGCTTGGTGAGAGGGTGACAACAGTTGGTGTGTTTATTCACAAATGGAAGAAACCCAAAATAACTGTCAATCTCCCTCGGTCTGGGGCTCCATACAAGATCTCACCTCGTGGAGTTTCAATGATCATTAGAACGGTGAGGAATCAGCCCAGAACTACCAGAACTCTTGTCAATGATCTCAGCTGGGACCATAGTCACCAAGAAAACAATCCGTAACACACTACGCCGTGAAGGAATGAAATACTGCAGTGCCGGCAAGGTTCCGCTGCTCAAGAAAGCTCATGTACAGGCCCGTCTGAAGATTACTAATGAACATCTGAATGATTCAGAGGAGAACTGGGGGAAAGTGTTGTGGTCAGATGAGACCAAAATCGAGCTCTTTGGCATCAACTCAACTCGCCGTGTTTGGAGGAGGAGGAATGCTGCCTATGACCCCAGGAACACCATCCCCCACCGTCATACATGGAGGTGGAAACATTATGCTTTGGGGGTTTTTTTATGCTAAGGGGACAGGACAACTTCACCGCATCAAAGGGACGATAGACGGGGCCATGTACCATCAAATCTTGGATGAGAACCTCCTCTCAGCTAGGGCACTGAAAATGGGTCATGGATGGGTATTCCAGCATGACAATGACCCAAAACACACGGCCAAGGCAACAAAAGAGTGGCTCAAAAAGAAGCATATTAAGGTCCTGGAGTGGCCTAGCCAGTCTCCAGACCTTAATCCCTTAGAAAATATGTGGAGGGAGCTGAAGGTTCGAGTTACCAAATGTCAGCCTCCAAACCTTAATGACTTGGAGAGGATCTGCAAAGAGGACAAAATCCCTCCTGAGATGTGTGCAAACCTGGAGGCCAACTACAAGAAACGTCCGACCTCTGTGATCGCCAACAAGGGTTTCTCCACCAACCAACGAAGGGGATCAAATACTTATTTCACTCATTAAAATGCAAATCAATTTATAACTTTTTTGAAATGTGTTTTTTCTGGATGTTTTTGTTATTCTGTCTCTCACTGGTAAAATAAACTGACCAATAAAATTAGACTGATTTGATTCTTTGTCAGTGGGCAAACATACAAAATCAGCAGCCGAGCAAATTAAAATTTTCCCTCACTATACTTCTTCCTTCTGCCTACTGACACCAAGGCCGGAGCACTCTTCCCCCCCCCCCCCCCCCCCACCCCACCCAGCACCAACACTGGGGCACCATTCCTCCTCCTGATCACAGGTCAGTCCGGCCCTCCTAAAGTCAGAGAAGACACTGAATTGGCCCTTTTTGTTGATGAAGTTTGAAGACCCCTGGCTTGGAGCATCCCTAAAAGGTTAATTCATGTCCGTCCATCTCTTCCAGAGAATCCAAAATTCCAGAGCCCCCTGCTGGACACAAATGGAAGGAGGTCCGTCATGACAACAGCGTCACCTGGCTGGCATCGTGGACAGAAAACGTGCAGGGAATGGCGAAATACATCATGCTCAATGCAAATTCCAAGCTAAAGGTACCGGCTGGATTAACCATTTTATTTCCCTATTTTTCCAGAGCCTTTCCCAGCTGAATAACTCTGGCTTTAAGCTTTTTTTTTTTTTTTTTTTTTTTTTTTTTTTGGGCACCTACAAGGTGTTTTTAGAAAAAGCCTGTCTCCTGCCAGCATCTTGCAAGCAAGGACCCTTGCAAACTGTGTGGAAGCAGTAGTCTCACTGCAGAGGTCTGATATACCCTTTGTTGAGTCAAACGTATCAGCAATGCTCATGTTCCCACTGATTGGAGAGCTCAAGCTCTAGCTCGAACTCAGCAGAAGGGTGTGCCAGACCTCTGCAAAGACACCACTGCTTTGCAAAGAGGGCAATATTCTTTGCATAGGTCAGACACGCACCCCCGCCCCCCCCCCCCTCGCTAAGTCAGAGCTAGAGCTCTCTGAGCAGATAGCTAAAAAAAGGTGGTTGCAGGGTTATAGGTCTGACTCAATAGGGGGTGTGTCAGACCTCTGCAGAGAGAACACTGCTTCTACACAGAGAGCAAGGGTAGTTATCTGCAGCATGCTGGCAGGGGACAGGCTTTTCTAGAGAAGGATCTTTGCGTGGAAGCAGTGGCTTCTCTGCATAGGACTGACACGTCCCTTGCAGAGTCAAACTTAGCAAAGCTTATGTTTCCACTGATTGGAGAGGAGTTCTAATATAATATATAGTATAGTATTATATAATTATAGTTCTAGAGGAGTGTGTGCCAGACCTCTGCAGAGAACACTGTTCTCTCTGCAGAGGTCTGGTGGGGGCGTGTCAGAGCAGGTCTGACACGCCCCCAGCTGAGTCAGAGCTAGACTTCTACCTCAGTAGGGGCGGAGCTGTCAGATGTCTAGAGAGATGCCACTGCTTTTGCACAGATTGTAAGGGCATCCTGGCAGGGAACAGGCTTTTCTATTCATAATGTGGCTGCTTTCTAAATGAAATGAATAGGCTTTAAATTATGTGAAATGGCTGCATACAGAGAATTGAGCTGTAAGGTTGTCTATGTACATTAAAATTGCCATGGCATTTCTTAAAGGGATATCCCACTGTACAGCGGGGGGGCTTTCATTTCTGACATCTTTAAAATTTATAGAATGTCATAGACCCCAATTTATCTAGACATGTCTTCAATGAAAATCCTTTAAACGTATTTTAAATCTCTCAATCTTTGTATCGGCCTCCTGTAATCTCCTACAACAGCACACGTCACACTGGGAGAGGGGGGGGGAACACTAAGAGCCAATCAATATTTACTGCATTGCAGGGCTGATAGTTTACAGGAGGAGGAGCCAGGCCAGAGACAACCTCATCAGTGAGCTGCTGCTCTTTTATCGTCCAATCGCAGGCTAGGTAGAGCTGCACAATTCTGGCCAAAATGAGAATCCAAATTTTTTTTGGTTAGAATAAAGATCACGATTCTCATGGTGGAACATCATCTTTCATATTCTACAAAAATTGGGCTAACGTTACTGTTTATTTTTTTCATTCATTAAAGTGTATTTTTTTTCCCAAAAAAAAATGCATTTGAAAGACCGCTGCACAAATACAGCGTGACATAAAATATTGCAACAACCACCATTTTATTCTCTAGGGTGTCTGCAAAATCTCCATCTCTAATCTCCATCTCTAATCTCCATCTCTAATCTCCATCTCTAATCTCTAATCTCTTCTGTCTCTGGGGGGGGGACGTTCTGTTGGGGGCTGTAACCCAGAACTAGATTTTAATGTATCCAGGTATGCCAAGCAACTGTGTAGAATATAACCTCATCTATCCTCTGCCCCTTCCCTTTGCTTTCAGAGCTGTCCCCACAGTATGAACGCTGTTTGCATTCAGCTGTGTCTGAGTACTTGCAAAAATTCACCAACTTCCATTTTATACATCAGTTAAACATCTACCCCCGATGACGTCACGTGAAATGCGTACAGCGGAGCCGTAACACACACATGTACGAGCCGCGGCCATCTTGGATTCCGGCTTTGGAAAGTTCTTTGTACACACTGAGTGCTGGCTTGCTTCTTGTCTAATTCTTTCTTCTCTTCCATGATGACTGTGTATTGAATTCTGGTTATTTTGAGTCAAATTCATTCCGAGAGGGCCAGTTTGTGGAGACGATGCTGGTGGGGTTTATAAGCTGGGCCATTGCCGGAGTGAAGTGACCATATGGTGTGGAATATATCAAGCGCCATTTGACCAACTCTTGATTTGGGGGTCATTCCTATCTGGTGAGCCCCCCCCCCCACCTGTTGCACTAGAGTGGTACGCTGTCATCTGAAGGCTTCTGGGACTCGCGTTTATCTCTTCACTATTTCTTATGAGGATCTCGCTTCTCCTCGGCTCTTCATTGGGGGCGGATTTTATCATTCGTTTAGAGAATGTATTTATTTTTATCATAAGGGTAAAGAATTACAGTTCCCAGCATGCCCAGCAGTGTCTTGTCTCCAGCGATGTGTAGATCAGAATGGGAGATGATCCTGCGAAAGTTACAGCGCACTGATCTTCCTGCACTGATCACAGCACATTCTGCTCATTGCCCCGCCGGGACGCATAGACTGTAAATGAGCCCATGCATCTACTCCATAGCCAAACGGGAACATTAGACATCTTCAAATATTACCAGCAAAATAACTGCCTATAAAACTTCTGCTACCGAGAATATGTACAAGTGGAAGGAACCGTCTTGCTTTGGCAATGCTGGGCTTTAAAGTGGATCTTAAAGGGGGTCAGCCCACCAGAAAGGGTCTGGTAGATGCAGGAGGGTTAAATCCGAGTTTTCATTGGTCTATAGGGGACTCCTATGGTGAGATCTCTGGGCTGGGTTCCAATATATATTGTGCACATTATCAGTTGCAGGACAAGGCCATCCAACACCCAGGGCAAAGATGCCGAACTGTGCTCCCCCCCCCCCCCTTTTTAGGCTGCATTCATACCTGAGCGTAGCGTCTTTGAGTGCTTTTCTGGGGTTTTTTGCACGTTTTTGGTGCGTTTATGCGCGTTTTGTATGTAGCGTTTTTGGGCTTTGGCGTTTTTGTTATTAGCCAATAGAGAAAACTTATCTGTTGCATTATTTGGTTTTTTTAGCATTTCCATTAGCTTTTATTTCTTTTATTATTCATTTTATTATAATTTTTTTTTTTTTTTCGTTGGGGTAAGGGGTTTTCGAGTTAAATTGAGTTTAGGGTTAGGATTAGGAGTTGGGGTTAGGGCTATTATATTTATTTTTTATTATTATTATACGAATAGTAATGAATAAATGTAAAATGAATACACAAAAATCATAAATTAAATAAATCCTAAGTAACAAATAATTAACCCTTAACTTTAACCCTTACCCCAAAAAAAAACTTAACACCCTAACGCAAAAAAAATTAATGTATTTTTTTGTTTGGGTGTTTATTAATAATAATGTATTTAACATTTTTTAAGGTTAAAGGTTATTTATGTATTACATATTATTCGTTTATTTTACTTATGATTTTGTTATTTTTGTATTTTGTTTTACATTTATTCATATATTATTACTATTTTTAAAATTTTTTTTCATTTGAGCACAACATCGCGCAAAAAACGCATGCAGAAATGCGCGAAGGGCGCGTTTCCATTCATTTCTATGGAAATACAAACGCGATAAAAACGCCCAAATCTGCCCGATTCGAGCGACAAAAAAAAAGCTCCAGAACTTGTTTGAGCTTCAGGTGACTTGTAGTGGAGATGTGAACCGTCTCCATAGAGAATTGATTTTTTTTTTCTCCTTCAGCTTTTTTAAGCTTCAAGCAGATAATCACTCAGGTGTGAATGGGGCCTTAAAGTTTTGGGTTAGGGCGCCCCCATTCCTGCACTAAACAACTGCAACCAGGGCAGCCACACCTTGTCCATGCCTATTATGCATGGCTCCCAACATTCCAACTCCATTTTTTTTTTTTTTAATTCGACTTAAATAGTGCAGAATGGAAGCGCAGGAGCTGGAAGAGCATCCACCACATGAAGTGCCCCTCCAAGCTCCTCACGTTTCCTCCCCGGTCTAGGGTAACAAAGGTGCCGGCTATGGGAGTCCCCATTCCAGCATATTGGAATATCTTTACAAAAGATGCCCCCACACTTATGACCTCAATCCTTTGAGATATATTTTAGAGAAGTTTAGTCAAGACCTGTATTGGAAGTCCCCACCTGTGACCATACGTCTTCACCCTGTTTGGACTTGGACTTAGACTTTACAACAAAGCCCAGTCGGGGCAAAGTGTTGTCACAGGGGCCTGATTAAAGGCTGGGAATTCCAACAAACTCTGAATTAATTTACCTCCAAAAGATGGGTCATTCATGTGCGGCCTCTTCTGTAAGGAGGAGCTGGAACAAGCAAAGGAAGGTGCGCACACCTAAAATTCCCAGGTGGACAGGAAGTGGTCTCCAGAATGATCCAAGACCTATAAGAAACTAGAGGCTGACTCAGCCCACCAGACTCCGCTTGCAACTAAAGTATCAGTTTTGTGAATTGGTTTCTAAAGACCATTTTACACAATACACCCATATTTGGGGTATAATATGGTGCCAAGTGGACCCCACCCAAACAGCGTGTGGGGGGTTCTTCTCCCTCACAGCAGCTGTCAGATTTCAAATCCTCATGGCTGTCTGCACAGCTGATTCACAGAGGTCTGTGAATGAATAAACTACAAGTCCCATCTTCCTCCATGGAAGATAGACTTGTAGTTCTCAATAAAACACAAGTGCAGTGGTTACCGCATTGATAGTCCACTGCCGCCGCCTCCCATCACGTCAATTCTACTCACGAAGTGTAGTACACTAGAAGCGGTTCCTGGGATTCATTGGGCACAGGGAGTACTCTCTACAGCACAGGTGTCAAATGCAAGACCCAGTTAAATGTGCCTCTGTGGAGTCGCAACACCCCCTTTTTGCCGCTTCCCCTGGGGTCTCAACATTCAGCAGACCCCGGCAGCGGAGTCCAGCACTCCTCTGATCCTCCTCCAGACCCTGCAGTTTTGCTTCCCAGATCTGCCCCAGCTTCTTCCCGGCAGCTGCACAGGGTAAGGGGGGGTGCATTATGATGTAAGAGAGGGTGTAAGACTCTTGACGGTGGTGGGGGGTTGACATCTGATATAAAGGGGGGGGCTGCTCTGGACATCTAGTCTTAACAAATACAACCGGTCCTTTGAGGGCAACTGTAATGCTGACACAGCCCGCAATGAAATTGAGTTTGACCCCCCTGCTCTACAGTTACACTCATCCAGATGGATTTTGCCCTATGTAAGATGTGTGCACCACATAGGACTCAGCAGTTATGATGGGCAGTTGGGCACCCCCTGAAGCTTATGGGGTGTGTAGAAGACCATCACCAGTATGTCTTGTGGGAGCATCTGCAGTTAGGAAGTGTGCCTGCTGCAACGCCCTTTAATGAACAGGCGCACAGTGGGGAGGGGGAGAAAGATGGAGCAACACGGATTCCTCCAAGCACCAAAGGCGTGGGGGATAGAAGCAGATGAGCCCAAAAATCTTCACAACTGACTTTGAAATCTAGGGCAGGAATTGCCAATATATGATGACTCTCACTTGTGTGTAAATTTCAGGCTGAAGGTCCCCTTATTATGGTCCCCTTATTATGGTCCCCTTATGGAAGGTCCCCTTATGGAGGTCCCCTTATGGAGGTCCCCTTATGAAGGTCCCCTTATGAAGGTCCCCTTATGAAGGTCCTCTTATGAAGGTCCTCTTATGAAGGCCCCACTACCACCTACATCCCTGACTTTTGAGAAACCCTGCAGTACAGAAAACAACTCCATGGAAATGGCCTTACTCAGATAAGGTGATAAAAATATCGATGGATGTGTTCTGGAGAGGTCTATAATGGAGAACTAGTTGACCCTATTGATTTGTCTTCGCACATCCCTCAGCTCGGTCCGTCACCATTCCCAGGTCACTGACGCCAGCTGACTCCGAAGGTTTATGTGCATTGGCTGAATAATTGATGGATGGCGTCAACCCCTGAAAGCGGGTGCAGGTGTCGCACATCTGAGCGTTGGGACGGCAGAACTTCGAACCTTTCCAGGGCTGCAGCTGACAAATGTCCTGAGCTGGAAGCACCAGAGAGGTGCTTTGTGCGCCTTTTTATTACCACTCATGAATGCCTAATGCTCGTCGCCGGGGTAGACCTCGGCAGGCGGCGAGCGCTGATTTAAGTCGGGGGGGGGGAATGAGCTGTACTGGCTTCTGTCGCTAAGCAATGCTTGCTCATGTATTGCCACGGATAATAAAAATATATATACGCATCGCGCGCCGTCAACTGCTCCCAGAATCCCTTTCAAATAATGAATGGTTAAGCTGCGACAAACAGCGGAGTTTTTCAGGGGTTGACAAGCCCGGCAGGAGAATTAGAATTGCATACAGTAAAATTGGCTGCCTCGATCTGGCGGAATATCACATTATTAAACCCTTTTTTTTTTTATCGGAAGGAGAAAGTTTAGGATTCTGACTGGAGAGACTCTGCAGAACGCTTTATTCTGAGATTAAATCCTGCAATATGATTAACCCCTTCTGTACTATGGTACAACAGAAAAACAAACCTTCAAACGAATAAAATATACAGAATTTGTTTTACTGGAGGAGAATTTACACCATCAATGGGCTTCTATTTCTGTCTGCGTAGGGATCACTGCTCAACCCAAACGGCCCATGTAATCCAAAAGTGAAAAACAGCCTCAGCCTGCAAGTCTCCATTAAGCCACGCCTTCTGACCTGTTTCGCTTTGACTAAACCCTGGTGGGCGAGGCAAAATGCATCAGCGGGCATGGCTTAATGGAGACCTGAGGCTGCTTTTCACTTTTGGATTACATGGGCTGTTTGTGTTGTGCGGCGATCCCCAAACACACATTTATTGCTCTCTGGATCAACCTAAGGATATTGCCAGCACCCTGTTAACTCCGAGGCAGAAGTTAATTCCTGCTTGGAGCAGCACCACAAGCTACAGCCATGGCCAAAAGTTTTAAGATTGACGCAAATCGCAACATCTGCTGCCTCGGTTTTTATGATGGCAATTTTACATATACTCCAGAATCCTATGAAGAGTGATCAGATGAATGGCAATTAATTGCAAAGTCCTTCTTTGGCATGAAAATTAACCTAATCCCAGCCCCCCCCCCTCCAAAAAAAAAAAAAAAAAATTCCACTGCATTTCAGCCCTGCCACAAAAGTACCAGCTGACACCTCATTGATTCTCTCGTTAATAATGGTGTCAGTGTTGAAGAGGACAAGGCTGGAAATCATTCTGTAATGCTGAGTTAGAATAACTGACTTGGATGCTTTAAAAGGAGGGTGGTGCTTGAAATCATTGTTCTTTCCCTGTTAACCATGGTTCCCTCCAAGGAATATGTGCAGTCATTGCTTGGCACAAAAAGGGATTCACAGGCAAGGATATTGCTGCTACTAATACATTTATTGGAACATCAAGAACTTCAAGGACAGAGGTTCAATTGATGCGAAGAAGGCTTCAGGGCACCCAAGAAAGTCCCACCATGACCGTCTCCTACAGTTGATTCAGCTGTGGGATTGAGGCACCACCAGTGCAGAGCTTGCTCAGGAATGGCAGCAGGCAGGTGTGAGGACATTGGCCTGCATAGTGAGGAGAAGACTTTTAGAGGATGGCCTGGTGTCAAGAAGGGCATCAAAGAAGCCCCTTCTCTCCAGGAAGAACAGCAGCAGGGACAGACTGATATTCTGCAAAAGGTACAGGGATTGGATTGCTAAGGACTGAGGTAAAGTCATTTTCTCTGATGAATCCCCTTTCCGATTGTTTGGGGCATCCAGAAAAAACCTTGTCCGGAGAAGAAAAGGTGAGCGTTACCATCAGTCCTGGGTCATGCCAACAGTAAAGCATCCTGAGACCATTCGTGTGTGGGGGTTGCTTCTCAGCCAAGGGAGTGGGGTGGGTGGGGGGGGGGCCCTCACTCACGATTTTGCCTAAGAACACCACCATGAATAAAGAATGGTACAAAAACATCCTCAGAGCAACTTCTCCCAACCATCGAAGAAGAGTTTGGTGAGGAACAATGCCTTTTCCAGCATGATGGAGCACCTTGCCATAAGGCAAAAGTCATAACTAAGTGGCTTGGGGGAAAAAAAAATTGAATTTTTGAGTCCATGGCCAGGAAATTTCCTTAATCCCATTGAGAACTTGTGATCAATCTTCGAGGCGGGTGAACATAAAAAAAACCTCCACAAATTCTGACAAACTCCAAGCATTGATTATGCAAGAATGGGGGGCGGCCATCAGTCAGGATGTGGCCCAGAAGTTGAGTGACCCCAATGCCAGGGGGGAATTGCAGAGGTCTTGAAAAAGAAGGGACAACACTGCAAATATTGATTCTTTGCATAAACTTCATGTCGTTGTCAAAGCCTTTGACACTTATGAAATGCTTGTAATTATTATACTACAGTATACCATAGTAACATCTGACAAAAAGATTTAAGACCACTGAAGCAGCAGACTTTGTGACAATTATTTGTGTCAGTCTCAAAACTTTTGACCAGGGCTGTTCATGGGGCTGCAAGGACTTGTATCTCTCTCAATCAAGTCCCAAGATGTACACCGCTCTGAAAACTAGTACAACCCCCGCCTGGCGGTGAAGGAGACCTGACTCTTTTCTGCCATTCAGGAGCATTTACAGGTCTTGTCCCTCCACCAGACTGAGACTGGACAGTGAAATGAGCAGCAGCAGACTGAGGAGATCGCCTCTTGTCACTCTGCTCTTTCCTTTATCAGCTTCCTCCTTGCACTGCAGCAAAACAAATTGGTTCCTCGTGCTGCTTTCCCTCTGAGCTCTGCTGTACTGAAGCGGCAAGAGGCCAATTACCGAGAAAAATTCAAGTACTTGGATTCAAACAAATGAATTTAAGTGGTTGTAAGACCTTTCATATACCCAGTGAAGCGACTGGCCTCAGGTGATGCACAGAGATGAAACCAATCCTCCTACATACATTGTACCTTTTTATCTGCATGTTTCTCTTCTCTACAGCTTTTTACAGCTTGTTTGAGCTTTCAGAAAGCAGTCAAGGAGCTGACAACACTCTGCAGAGTCTGCAGTGAGGAGAGTCATGAGAGCTGATTGGATGGAAGGGGCACACCACCCCCCCCTTTTCACACAACGCACAGAAACAGAGTTGACTGTCAATCACAGGCTGCGCTGGAGCTCCTCTGTCACCTTTTTTTCTCTTGGTGTCAGGAAAACTTGTCAGAATGCAGATGCATTATAAAGCAGAGGAGCGAAGCAGAAATTACACTTAAGTGCTCTGGAATGAGACAAGTACACAATATAGATGGATATGCTTTGTTCATATTTCATGTCTGAGGTTTACAAACGCTTTAGGGATGCATGGACGTGCAGAGAGGTGCGCTAGTTTGTGTTTTAATACCTGCCTGGAGTTCAGCTTTAAAGTGTAAATCTCTCAATTGAAGAATGAACAGTGCATATCCCTCTCTGAGTACCAGCCCCAATCCAAAGCATGGCGTGCGATTTGTCTCCCCTCTTCCCTCTATCTACATTAGTCACTTTTGCTAGGTTATCCTAACCCCACAAATTCTTGGGAGATGGCCCGCTTCCCCTCCAGCACACAGAAGGTAAATGATAGCCCCAGCTGTGCATGTTCCCCTATGAGACTATTTGGTGCAGGGGGTCTCGAACTGACGGCCCTCCAGCTGTTTCAAAACTACAAGTCCCATCATGCCTCTGCCTGCCTGTGGGAGTCATGCGTGTAACGATCAGCCTTGCAATGCCTCATGGGGACTTGTAGTTTTGCAACAGCTGGAGGGCCGCCAGTTTGAGATCCCTGATTTAGAGGGGGTATTCCTTCCCTTCCCTCAGGTCCCAGATTACACTTGGCTCTTCTCTGTGCTGTGCAGTGTGTGACATCAGATCCCTGCCTGCTGGAGTTGAGAAAACACCTTTAATCTGTTTTGGAAGCCTGTAGAAGAGAGGGCTACAGGTAAACAGGTACAACTTATGCAGGAGGATTGGTTTAATCCAGGGGTCTCAAACTGGTGGCGGAACTACAAGTCCCATCATGGCTCTGTCTACGGAAGTCATGCTTGTAACTGTCAGCCTTGCAATGCCTCATGGGAATTGTAGTTCTGCAACAGCTGGAGGGCCACCAGTTTGAGACCCAATCTGTGTATCAATTGAGGCCAGTCACTTCATTGGATATATGTAAGGGTTTGAAACCACTTTAACCCTTCCATTCAGTTTTCAAAAATTAGAATCCAAATGTTGGCTTTATAAATTATGATCGAGCATTTTTATGGGCTTTTTTTTTAGGGGGAAAAAGACTGGGAAAAATACGAAGTCGCTAGAAAACTGAAGAGCCATGTTGACCACATTAGGAGAACCTATAGGGAGAACTTTAAATCCAAAGAGATGAAGATACGACAGAGGGCGGTGGCCCTTTACTTTATAGATAAGGTAAGAGGGCTCTATGATGGGTGAAGTAGCCTAAGATTTGAAGGCCAGATTTTGATCTGAGGTACACCATGAGCTCCCTTTAATGTACCCTTCTTAACTGCTCCAAGGAAATGCCTTCAAGTGTGGTGGTACGAGTGGTAATTTTAGCATAAGTCGCACAAGGAAGGCAAAAGGACAACTCCCTATGTGTTCCCTACCCTTGGTCATAGGACTGCATTGCCCAAGTAACTGCTCAGGTAGCTGTGAAAAGGTCATATGAAAGCACTCTGCTCAGGGTGCCATTTTAGCTTGTTACATCGAGGCAGGTAGGAAGGTTGGAACCCAGCCAAGCCACCATTGGAGCAAGGGCCTGGTTGTGGTGCTAACTACTATGACCCTGGGTGCTACGTCCCTAAAATAGTTTGACACATTTTGTATGAAAGTTGAAATAGTTTCATAAATTTAGCAAAGGTGAATAACTGCGCTATAAACCCAATATAGTATTACGTTTAGAAAGCAGAAAGTCTCAAATGGGCATATTGAGTTGTGCTAAAAACACCCGTGAAAAGATGTTGAAAGAATTAGATAAATGTAATAAAAAATCCTTTCAACGGTATCCACACCATCCATCACCATAAAGTGCGCAATCCTTAAGCTACCACCTCCACTCTAAAGAGTGCTCGCTTACCAGCTCACATGGACCTCCTATTACGGAAGGTCAGTGGCACTTGTGCCTCAAAACCCATCCAAGGCCTGTATCCATCCAGGGGAACCTGTGGGGCATAGAGGTCCACCCTCAAGATGGCACGATCACGGGAGATCCAGCTCGCACGGACCTCCTATTACGGAAGGTCAGTGATGCTTGCGGCTCAAAACCCAGCCAGGGCCTCCATCCATCCAGGGGAACTTGTGGGGCACAGAGATCCATCCTCAAGATGACAAGATCACGGGAAATCCCAAATATAAAGCTCCCAATAGTGTAAAAACCCTCTAAAACCTTAATTGTATCAAATAATTGCACTTACATCAAGAAGATTTTAAAATGGCATTTGTAATACACAAGAGGGCCAGCTAATTACATAACAGCCTGTCCTTCCATTATCTGAGAAGCGTGGTGATGTCAGTATGTCGCTCCGACCGATGTGTTTCATCACACAATGACGTCAGCGGCACGAGAAATCATTGTGTGACTACACACGTCGGGCAGAGTGACGTTCTGGCGTCACCGTGCTTCTTGGATCCTGGAAGGACGGGCTGTTAATACACTATCCAACCGGCTAATTCACATCAATTTAGCCATTGTAATTCCAACACTGTGGATCACTCTGAGGTGGGTAATGAGTAGAAAACTTCATGACACAAAACGGGTCAAATCGAAGTTTGTGTTGAACAAAGCCAAGGTATCAAAAGAAGCCAACACATTTCATGTGTAGGTATGATAGTGCTGGTCTAATAGAAGTGAGGCGTTGATAATTGAATATATCATAGAATTCAGTTTTCCTTCACAGAGGTTGATGTGAGGGAAGGTGCCGTGTAGGTGGACCTTGCTCTGGTCTCGGGCTGCTGCCTCTCTGGTGGTCTCTTTGGAGAACATTCAGGGGATGGAAAAACTCTGGGGGTGGGTATCGATTAACGCCCAGTACAAAACACAAAAAGGTCAGTGTTTATTGAACAAAGGAATCAAATGAAGCCAACAAGTTTCGGGGGAAATGTCTACCCCTTCCTCAGGCCTGAAACTGTCCGGCTATGAACTTATGCAAGAGCTTAATCCAGTCTGTTAAACCTGGACTTAATGCAGGCTGTTGGCCTACTTAGGGTGCATTAAAGTGATTCTAATGCTTTTAATAAAAAAAAATGTTTTACTTGTAATGGTTTTGCACAGAGCAGGCCCGATCCTTTTCTTTTTGGATTCCTCGACAGTGGTTCTGGCTCCTCTTCTCCCCCCCCATCCCCCCCCCCCCCACCACCAGATGAGTATCCCCAATAGCAGGCTTCTTGCTATTGCCCCACTTGAGCAGGCTTGCTCCCGAGCCGTGCTCCTGTGAATGGACGTTGTGTCTTGGCCCGTTCCGCTCTCTCCTCATTGGCTCACTGGCTGTGATTGACATCAGCAGGAACCAATAGCTCCTGCAGCTGTGAGCCAATGAGAGAGAGAGACCCAGGAGAGCCACTGCTCTCATGCACATCAATGGATTGAGATGAAGAGGGGCTTGGAGGGGGGTGGAGCACCCAGGAGGTTTTTTTTTACCTTGCATGGCTTGATCCTCTGGGTTTCTGTTGCCTTCGCTCCTCACTTACTGGAATTTGTCATTGTCAGCTGGCTCTGAGAGCGGGTAATGAAAAGGAAGAAGGGGAGACGGCGGACACCGTCGGTTGCTGCTCGCTGAGAGTGGAGCACATTAAACTTTACCCAGAACTGGACGGAGAGAAGAATGTGGTGGAGTTTGACTTCCTGGGTAAAGATTGTATCCGGTACTACAACAAGGTTCCTGTGGAGAAGAAGGTAATGCTGCAAATATTTCCCCTTCCATTTTCTGGTTTTAATACTCTAATAAATGACCAGCTTGCCCTTTATTCCTGATGGGGAACATACCGGTGGTCAACGTTGAAGGACCTTTGGGTTTGATGCCAGTTTGTTTTTCTTAAGATACAATTGTAAAGGGGGTCCTATACGTGTATATGGGATTGTATTTTTTTTTTTTTTTTTGGTTAAACTAGATGTACTTGTGTCTTTTTTTCAACCTATGTAACTATATCCACATGTTAATGACAGATGTGTGTGAATGCCTAGGCACTTGGTCTAAAAACGTGTTGTGAGGAGGCCTTAAAAACCCATGTTGTGTGTACACAGTAGTGTCATCCAGCCCTAAAAAAGCATATAGACACAAATCATCCCAAACAGAAGGGGAAGAGGAAAAGCAAGGGCTTCTAGAATGACAAACACGTCACTAATAAAGTAAAAACACTTTATTCTTAGATATAAAACATGATAGTTAACTGTGGTTTCTAGTGCCGGACTTGCTCATAAATGTTATAGCTAGTCACCATGGACTGGCCAAAGATATACACATACATGTGGGACACATACAACATAGAACATATATTTCAAAAACGTCCGGATGCCAGGCATATTGGTACAGGTTGTACTCACTCGGACAATGCCGATTACTCAGCAAGTGCTGTAAGTAAGGCAACCAAGTACCAACCCCCTGGTGGGTCGAGACGAAGTTATGCAATAGCATTATGAAACGCGTTGATGCCACTTCCGCCCCGGACACCACGCTACGACGGCATCCCCCGCTGTGTTGGCGAACCTCTTGGAAAACAGACGGGAAATCCTCCCAGTTGATGGGCAGAGGGAAGGCAGTGATGGCCAGATATCTACGGATCTGCACCAGCCCCTATGTATGGGGAGGAGCGGTGGCTACAAGGCATCTCAGCATTGATCTTCCAGACGACACCCGGTCGTAAAAAAATTTTAAAACATTTTTAAAACATTTTTTTGACACAAGGCTATTTGGATAACTCAGATTTTTGAGATGGGAATGAGGAACACCTACTAACAAACGTATGTAGGCATAGGACACGCCCCCTGCCACACCCCCTTAAAGGAGAATTAACCAAAAAAGTTAAATTCACAAGAACTTTTTTTTACCACTCCTATTCCTTTATATTGGCTTTTAAAATGTACAAATGCAGCAATTTAGAAATCAGATGAAAGGTTTAGCGCTGGGAAACACTTTTTGAAAGATAAAAAGTGCATTTTATATACAACTATATAGATCAGACCGAAATGAGGGACAAATGAGGGACAGAGGGACATTGCTCCAAATCGGGGACAGTCCCTCGAAATCAGGGACAGTTGGGATGTATGGTTACACTGATCTGGTCTGAGTATCCAACTTCAGAGATATGTGCCCGGGTCCGATTTTCATGAATGGGGTTTATATCCACTTTAATTCGGAGAATGCATTTTTTTTTTTTATCCACTTTAAGCCAGAGGGTTTCTGTAGCAGATCTTTACAAGTTTTATTGTTCCCGGCATATACAATACCCTTTGGAAGAGACAAACAGTCTAAAGTTCTCTCTGTAGTTTCAAGCGACTTTTTTGATCGATCGCCCCGTTTTTTTTTCTTTTCTTTCAGGTGTTTAAAAACCTCCAGCTGTTTATGGACAACAAGCAGGAAGGAGATGATCTATTTGACAGACTGAATGTGAGTGTTTTCCCGGCGCGGAGCTGTCCGAGGGGCTGATGAACACAGATGTATTAAACCTGGCAGGTGTTGGCGAGACGGCTGTCTGCAGAGCTGGCGGAGGACGAATCCCGCTGAGAGGAGCCTGGAGCCCCCCCCCCCCCGGTGTCGTCCTCCCCGCTCACAGAAGAGGAACGGCGCTCATATCAGGGAGAGGATGGGGGGGGGGGAGATACAATGGAAGATCGGTGATCCCTTCTAAACGGGCGGCATGGGATGTTCTGCTGGCTTTAGGGGCAAAAATCGGCGAGGTGTCAACAGAATGCCCCCTGTGCCGTCTGTTTAGAAGGGATCACCGATCTTCCATTGTATCCCCCCCCCCCCCCGCATCCTCTCCCTGATATGAGCGCCATTCCTCTTCTGTGAACCGGCCCCAGCCTGGGCGGCCAAGTAATTGTACTCTTCCCCCCCCTCAGAAATTATCACTTATGGCATTCTTCCAGGTCCAGGGAAGACGGGATTGGCATTGTTCTGCAAATGTAGCCGTCCCAGTGTATGAAATACTGTCCACACCGGGCACTCCGATTACACAGACAAGTGCAAGTTCATCTTTGATTCCTTCAGTTATATTGAAGGCTTATTCGACGCAGCGGCTGGCGTGCGGTCCAGCTGGATCAACGCAGTGCTGATGCGGCAATATCGGCAAAGAAACATGGCTGAAAAAAGACCAAGTGGTTCATTGAGTCTGCCCATTTTTTATATATATATATATATATATATATATATATATATATATATATATATATATATATACATATATATATATACACACACACACCTATACACCAGGGGTCTCAAACTGGCGGCCCTCCAGCTGTTGCGGAACTACAAGTCCCATTAGGCATTGCAAGGCTGAATGTTGCAAGCATGACTCCCACAGGCAGAGAAATAATGGGACTTGTAGTTCCACAACAGCTGGAGGGCCGCCAGTTTGAGAGCCCCTGCTATATACCCTATGTTGCCAAAAGTATTGGGACACACATGAACTTTAATGACATCTCAGTCTTAGTCCGTAGAGTTCAATATTGAGTTGGCTCCACTCTTTGCAGCTATAACAGCTTCAGCTCTTCTGGGAAGGCCGTCCACAAGCTTTAGGAGGGTGTCTATGGGAATGTTTGACCATTCTTCCAGAAGAGCATTTGTGAGGTCAGGCACTGATGTAGGACGAGAAGGCCTGGTTTGCAGTCTCCGCTCTAATTCATTCCAAAGGTGTTCTATCGGGTTGAGTTTAGGACTCTGTGCAGGCCAGTCAAGTTCCTCCACCCCAAACTCGCTCATCCATGTCTTTATGGACCTTGCTTTGTGCAGTGGTGGGCAGTCACATTGGAACAGGAAGGGGCCGTCCCCAAACTGTTCCCACAAAGTTGGGAGCATGAATATGTCCAAAATGTCTTGGTATGCTGACGCCTTAAGAGTTCCCTTCACTGGAACTAAGGGGCCCAACCCCTGAAAAACAACCCCCCCACCATAATCCCCCCTCCACCAAATGATTTGGACCAGTACACAAAGCAAGGCCCTTAAAGGCATTGATGAGCACCGGTCAGCTATGACTAAAGCCAGAAGGCCAAAACGCGCTGGCTTTTTATGTCTTTTAGTACACGTTTTAATCGATGTACTGTGTAGCCAGCTTTTGCTGATTGAAGAATGGAGGTTTGTAGAGACCTTTCAGGCTGGGTGTCATGACCTTGAGGCTGATGATGAATTCTATGGAGGTGGTAGCTCAGATACACCTTCAAAGTTCCAAAATAAACCTTCACCTTTTTAGACAAAAATCCTTGCATCTGCCCTCAGTATAGTGATGATGGGGGATACTACAAAGCAGTGATTGGGCTATGAGGAGCCAATCACTAAACCCAAGCACGGTCACATGGAGAGTGTACCAGCTTCAGAAGTCTTTGGGGGGTTGTCTGGGTGTCCTTATAAAGGCATACTTTGTGACATTTTGAATGATACTGTGCCTTAAAGTATTCATACCCCTTGGAATTTCCCACATTTTCTCATGTTACAACCAAAAACGTAAATGTATTTTATTGGGATTTTATGTGATAGACCAACACAAAGCGGCACATAATTGTGAAGTGGAAGGAAAATGGTAAATACAAATATGTGAAAAGTGTGTGTGTGTGGGGGGGGCATTTGTATTCAGCCCCCTTTACTCTGATACCCCTAACTAAAATCTAGGGTAACCAATTGCCTTCAGATGTCACCTAATTAGTAAATAGAGTCCACCTGTGTGTCATTTAATCTCAGTATGAATACAGCTGTTCTGTGAAGCCCTCAGAGGTTTGTTAGAGAACCTTAGTGAACAAGCAGCATCATGAAGGCCAAGGAACACACCAGACAGGTCAGGGATAAAGTTGTGGAGAAGTATAAAGCAGGGTTAGGTTATAAAAAAAAATCTCCCAAGCTTTGAACATCTCACGGAGCTAGTATGGCACAACTGCAAACCTACCAAGACATGGCCGTCCACCTAAACTGACCGGCCGGGCAAGGAGAGCATTCATCAGAGAAGAGCCAAGAGGTCCATGGTAACTCTGGAGGAGCTGCAGAGATCCACAGCTCAGGTGGGAGAATCTGTCCACAGGACAACTATTAGTCGTGTTCTCCACAAATCTGCCCTTTATGGAAGAGTGACAAGAAGAAAGACATTGGTGGAAGAAAGTCATAAGAAGTCCTGTTTGTAGTTTGTGAGAAGCCATGTGGAGGACACAGCAAACATGTGGAAGAAGGTGATCTGGTCAGATGAGACCAAAATTCAACTTTTTGGCCTAGAAGCAAAACGCTATGTTGGAAAACTAACACTGCACATCACCCTGAACACACCATCCCCACCGTGAAGCATGGCGGTGGCAGCATCATGTGGTGGGGATGGTTTTCTTCAGCAGGGACAGGGAAGCTGGTCAGAGTTGATGGGAAGATGGATGGAGACAAATACAGGACAATCTTAGAAGAAAACCTGTTAGAGTCTACAAAAGACTTGAGACTGGGGCGGAGGTTCACCTTCCAGCAGGACAACGACCCGAAACATCCAGCCAGAGCTACAATGGAATGGTTTAGATCAAAGCATATTCATGTGTTAGAATGGCCCAGTCACAGTCCAGACCTAAATCACATTGAGAATCTGTGGCAAGACTTGAAAATTGCTGTTCACAGACGCTCTCCATCCAATCTGACAGAGCTTGAGATATTTTACAAAGAAGAATGGGCAGAAATGTCCTCTCTAGATGTGCAAAGCTGGTAGAGACACCCCCAAAAAAACTTGCAGAGAAAGGGGGTTCTACAAAGTATTGATTCAGGGGCGCTGAATACAAATACCCCCTCCCCCCTCACACACACACTTTTTACTTATTTATTTGTAAACAATTTATCATTTTCTTTCCACTTCACAATTTTATGCCACTTTGTGTTGGTTTATCACATAAAATCCCAATAAAATACATTGAAGTTTTTGGTTTCTGGGGGGATGGGATAAACAGTTCAATCTCTGTATTTGCAGACGATACTAAGCTAAGCAGGGCAATAACTTCTCCGCAGGATGTGGAAATCTTGTAAGAAGATCTGAACAAATTAATGGGGTGGGCAACTACATGGCAAATGAGGTTCAATGTAGAAAATTTTAAAATAATGCATTTGGAAGGCAATAATCTGAATGCAATCTATAGACTGGGGGGAGAACCTCTGGGGGATCTAGGATGGCAAAGGACCTGGGGGTCCTAGTGGATGATAGGCTCAGCAATGATATGCAATGCCAAGCTGCTGCTAACAAAGCAAACAGAATATTGGCATTAAAAAGGGGGATCAACTCCAGAGATAAAACGATAATTCTCCCGCTCTACAAGACTCTGGTCCAGCCGCACCTGGAGTATGCTGTCCAGTTCTGGGCACCAGTCCTCAGGAGGGATGTACTGGAAATAGAGCGAGTACAAAGAAGGGCAACAAAGCTAATAAAGGGTCTGGAGGATCTTCGTTATGAGGAAAGGTTGTGAGCTCTGAATTTATTCTCTCTGGAGAAGAGACGCTTGAGAGGGGATATGATTTCAATTTATAAATACCGTACTGGTGACCCCACAATAGGGAGAAAACTTTTTCGCAAAAAGGGCGTTTAATAAGACTCGTGGCCACTCATTAAAATTTAGAAGAAATTAGATTTAACCTTAAACTACGTAGAGGGTTCTTTGCTGCAAGAGCGGCAAGGATGTGGAATTCCCTTCCACAGGCGGTGGTCTCAGCGGGGAGCATCGGTAGTTTCAAGAAACTATTGGATAATCACCTGAACAACCGCAACATACAGGGATATACAATGTAATACTGACATATAATCACACACAAAGGTTGGACTTGATGGACTTGTGTCTTTTTTCAACCTCACCTACTATGTAATTATGTAACTAAGGTTGTAACACGACAAAATGTGGAAAATTTCAAGGGGTATAAATATTTTTTTCAGAGCACTGTATGTTGTCCTAAAGGGTTTTTTTTTCTTCTGCCAAAATGGGAGTTTTTACCTTTGGAAGGACATGCCTCAGTCATGAACTGATTGTATGCCCCGACATGAACTTTCTGGGAAATCCAGTATATAAACTGACAACTCTGGTGCAATCATTTTCCAAACCTCTCCTGTAATCCTGCCAACTCCACATTTTTCCACCTGTTTACAGTATCACAAGTCAAATAATGAGATCTGTAAACACAACCTATTAGATGCCCCTGATGGAGGACAATCTTGGGGAAGCTCTGCACTCACGTCTTTTGGAAGGGTTTTGTCTCCATCTATTGGACGAGTCGGTAAATTTCTGGCTAAATCAGAAATTCCAGCTAAATAAACCATTTACTGACCAAGTTCTCTTCTACAGACACCCATGCTGAACAAACACCTGCAGTCATTGATGGAAGGACTGACGGCCAAGGTCTTCAGGACATACAACGCCTCCATCACGCTGCAACAGCAACTTGAGGAGCTGACAGAGCGTAAGATGACCGTTCTTTTGTGTTTGGCCATTTTATGCTGTACATGAGTACATGGCAGATTGTTGGGCTGATTCGCTAAAGTAGTTGAGAATCTTTACTTTAAATTGTGTGGATATTCACATTATTTATCCAATCATGTGAAGAACAGATGGTTTACTTGTTTCACCCACACATGATCAGATATTCAAAATGACATCGGGGCCGGGTGAAGAAAAAAAACAGCGGGGAGCAGCAATCCAACAAACTCAGATGTTGGTTCACAAGTATTTTCCAGGCATCACATTAGAGGAGAAATAGCAACAAAATGTATAAATATCTGTGTTTGCTACATATATGCATTTTTTTTTTCCATTCTGTTTTTAAAATTTACAATATCTTGCCTCCATCCAGCGGAAGGGACAGCCCCAGAAAAGATCCTGTCTTATAATAGAGCCAACAGAGCGGTTGCAATACTATGTAACCATCAGCGGGCACCACCCAAGTCTTTTGACCAGTCCATGGCCAACTTGAAGACCAAGGTGAGACATCAACTATTTTCTGTATGTTCCAAGAACAGTAGCAACCAACCAGATTATACTTTCATGGCTCTCTGGGTTCCTGACCCGTCCATCTACCCCAGACTGGATGAGTCCCATCACATATGTCCAGGGCTCCCGCCTGACCCTCTAAGCATAACTCATAAGGGGTGAGCATTAGGAACTCAAGATACAGCAGCAACCCAGCTAGTAGAGCCTGGCATGCAAACCCACACCGTGGCCATATTGGTGGCGAAACCAGGAGAATGTCTAGCAGTAAAAAAACAATTCCACTTGCAGGATCTACAAAGGAATAAAAGGCATTAGTGTTCATGGAGACTCATTATTTCTCCTACATGATCTAAAAGGAGACTAGACCAGTTCATAGCCAACTTAAAAACAAAGGTGTGACATCCGCTATTTTCTGTATGTTCCAAAAACTGCAGCAACCAACCAGATTATACTTTTATGGTTCTCTGTGTTCCTGACCTGTCCATCTACCCAAGACTGTATAGGTCCCATTGCTTATGTTCAGGGCCCCCATTTGACCCTCCAAGCATCAGTTAGAAGAGGTGAGCGTTAGAGACTTGACCTACTGCAGCAACCCAGCTTGTAGCACTTGGCATACTTTCCTAAATTCACACCTGGGCATATCAGAAATGACAACCAGGAGACCATCTGACAATAAAAACCAACTTAATTTCCCGGGACCTACGAAGGTACTAGGAGAGTTTGCAGAATCCTGAGTTCTCCTGCATAACATAAAGCAGTGGTCACCAACCTTTTGGACCTCACAATGCACTAAACTTGCAATTTTGAATCCTCACGGACCACTAGCATAAATTTTACATGCCTTCTACGCACAATGCTCTGGCTCTCTGCCCCCCTCACCATGGGTCACACTGCTGCCTTATATAACCAATGCTTTGGCTCTTGTGGACCATCAGTGGTCGGCAACCACTGGTATGAAGAACCTTTTTTTATTTATTTTTTTTCCACCACCATAGGATTTTACCACCAGGAATAATTGAACGTGATAACATTTGTGCCTTTTCAGAGCCAACCCCTTCGCAAGTGCAGCTTATAAGTCTTTAGTGTGCACATTGTTCATGTAGTAGTGCCAACACCCTGCTAGAGACATTTCTTATGTTTTGGTATTTATGCCCCCACTGGAGTTGCCACCTGTCCGGGATTCACCTGGACGGTCCAGGTTTTGAATCATGTGTTCGGGTTTCAGGCAGACTGAAACCCAGACACATTATTCAGGCCAAGCTGGGGCTCCCCAAGTAACCAAGATGGTCACACACACACATCTGTCACCACCCGGGAGCTGTAGGCGGCTGACTAGGGGGAAGGCCAATGATGTCAGTTGGAGCAATTTGGCCACACCCATTTTTCGCTGTGGCACACTATGCGCACCGCATTACTACTCTCCTTGGGGGCACCCAAAGGTGCCCCAGGCCACTAAAATGTTTGGGTTTGGCTTGAAGAAAAGGTGGCAGCCCTAGCCCCCCACCATACATTGTTCCTTCAGCAGTGACCACAACACTAAACGCACTTCAACAGTGTTAAACTGCTTTCCAAACATCTGTATCATTTTCTCCCACAGCTCTACTCACATTGTGCATTAACGTCTCTAGCAGCTCTACCAAGAGTGTCTGCAGTAGCTTCTATGGCATATCCCACGCCTCCACTCCCGTCCGCGCCATGTTCTCCCCATTGTCCACACTATGAGAATAGTAGCTCCACAATATGTTCTAGTTATAAGAACCCCTCTTCATCACTATATTCCTTGACATACCTCCTGAACCAGAGTCAGACGGCCACACTTAAGGGTGGGAGTAATACCAAAGCTAGGCATACACTGGTAGATTTTTTTTTTTTGTACCAATGCATGAAAAAACAGAGTTAGGTACCTGGTAACTCTTTTTCTAAGAAGTCTTCCAGGGCAGCATCCGAGAGATAGGCTCCTCCTCCCTAAAACAGGAAACACATTAGTCCACCATTATAAATTTCACACTCTTACCTGTGTGCCTCAGTTATGTTAAAGCACCGAAGGAATTCCCTGTAAGCTGCAAGCTCCCCCTCTGTACCTGGTTTTTGTTGTTTCAAGGGTGGGAACTAGTGCTGCCCTGGAAGACTTCTTAGAAAAAGAGTTACCAGGTACCTAACTCTGTTTTCTCGAATCGTCTTCCAGGGCAGCATCCGAGAGGATATATCAAGCAATACTTACTAGGGTGGGGTTAGAGACTGGAGCACTTTACGACCAAATGCTTGGTCTTGGTCAGACAGCTGGTCTATGCGGTAGTGCTTAGCGAAAGTACTGAAGCTCGACCATGTCGCTGCCCTGCAGATCTGCTCCGGAGTTGCCCCTGCTTTCTCTGCGGCCGAGGTTGCCCAGGCTCTAGTTGAGTGCGCTCTGATTTCACTAGGTGGAGTGAGATTCTGTGCCTTATAGGTAATCTGTATGGCCATCCTTATCCATCTGCTGATGGTGCTTTTTGAAGCTTGTTTCCCTCTGTTGATTCCTGCATAGAGGATGAAGAGGGAGGTCGTTCTACGCCATTCTTTTGTTCTTTCGAGATACGCTATGAGCGTGTTCCTTACATCAAGTTTGCTGTAAATGTTTCTTTTCCTACTATCCATGGTTGTTGGAAGTGAGGGTATGACGATGTTTTGGGTTCTGTGAAATGTAGAAGAGACCTTGGGTAGAAAGGCTGGATCTGGAGAGAGAATTATCTTGTCCAGATGTATTAGACAGTATGGTTCTATTGAAGATAGAGCTTGGATCTCACTCACTCTTCTGGCGGATACTAAGGCCAGAAGGAGCGCAGTTTTTAACGTGAGGTTTTTGTCTGAGCTGTCCTCGATAGGTTCAAACGGAGGGGAAAGAAAGCCCTTAAGTACTGTGCCCATGTCCCAGGTGGGAGTTTTGTACAATTTGGCTGGTTTGGATCTTTTAAGAGCTATGAGGAATCGTCTTATCAGCGGGTCTTCCACTAGTCTAGTATCCATGACCGAGGAAAGTGCTGCAACCTGTACTTTCAGGGTACTTGGTGATATGTTTTTGTCTGCACCATCTTGTAGGAAGTCCAAAACTATTGGAATTATCCCACCGTTGGAGATTGGTCTGTCTTCGTACCAAGAAGCAAATTTTTTCCTTATTTTCTCATAGATGGCTCTCGTTACCGGCTTTCTGCTGTTTAAGATGGTGTTGATTACTCTGTCTGACAGGCCTTTGTTCTGGAGTTTTACCCTCTCAGTAACCAAGCCGAGAGCTTCAAGATTTTGTGGTTCGGATGGTTGACTGGGCCTTGTGACAGTAGATCCGGGCGGTCCGTCAGTGTCAGCTGAGGTTGTATGCTGAGATTTTTTAAATGACTGAACCATGCTCTCTGGGGCCAGTGTGGTGCTATTAGTATCACTGTTGTTTTCTCTGCCTTGATTTTTTGGATTACTTTTGGGATTATGGCAGTTGGAGGGAATGCATAGCACAGATGCCATTTCCAGTTTTGGTTGAAAGCATCCACCCCGCTGTTGCCATCTGTAGGGTCCAGGAAGAAAAATATCGGAGATTTTGCGTTCGCCCTGGAAGCAAATAGGTCTACTTCGGGTATTCCCCACTTCTGGGTGATTTGAGTGAAGGTTGTTTGGTTTAGCGACCATTCCGTGTGTTTTATCGTTTTCCGGCTCAGGAAATCTGCCACTGTATTGTCTGTTCCTTTTAGATGAATACCGGATATCGATCTTATGTTCACTTCTGTCCACAGTAGGATAGATTGTGTCAGTCTCATCAGTTTTTGGGATTTTGTGCCCCCTTGTCTGTTTAGGTATGCGACTGTCGCTGCGTTGTCTGATTGTATCTTTACATCCTTCCCCTGTAATGCTGGCTTGAAGGTTTTTAGCGCTTCCCCCACAGCTTTCAGCTCTCTCAAGTTTGAGGAGGCTTGTGCCCATTTGGGTGTCCATTTCCCTTGCGAGAACCGCCCTTCCATGTGGGCTCCCCATCCTAGGGCGCTTGCATCGGTGGTGATGCTGACCGGATTGACTTGAGCCCATCTGCGCCCCTCGATGACCCGAAGTGGGTTGAGCCACCAGTAGAGTGTTTGTTTGACTGTGGCGGGGACGAGAATGGATTTTTCTAGGGATGCTTGCCTGCCATCCCATTGGGACAGAATGTAGTTCTGTAAGGGTCGCATGTGAATTTGTGCCCAGGTGATGGCTGGAATGGAAGACGTCATCAGTCCTAGTACGGACATTCCGTGCCTGATCGTTGTGGAATGGTTCCTTAGCAGGGACGTAATTGCTTGTGTCATTTTTACGTCTTTTTCCTTTGTTAGGAAAATTTTTGACAATCTGGAGTCCAGCACGTATCCCAGGTACACTACTCTCTGGCTTGGGATCATTTGCGATTTCTCTGCGTTTATTAACCATCCCAGGTTTTGCAGATAGATCATACTCTTGCGCAGGTTGTTTTCTAGGATTGCTGCTGAGTCCGCAAAGAACAGGAGGTCGTCTAAGTATGGTATTATTCCAATACCCTCCTGTCTTAGACCTTTTAGCGCTTCCGCCATTATTTTTGAGAATATTCTTGGAGCTGAGGAGATTCCGAAGGGGAGAGCTGTGTACTGTAGGTGCAGCGTAGCTGCTGGCCCCTGGATTGCGAACCTTAGAAACTTTTGGTGATCCTTCCTTATGGGGACATGTAGGTAGGCATCCTGTAAGTCTAGTGTTGCCATGAATGTCTCCTGCGGTAGGATGTTCCTAATTGAATAGATAGATTCCATTCTGAATCTCTTGTATCTTATTCCTCGGTTGAGTGGTTTGAGGTTTAGTATCAGCCTTAGTTTGCCTGATGGTTTTCTTTTTGCGAAGATGTGTGAGTAGAAGCCCTTTTGTTCCTCCTCTTGGGGAACGTGACAAATCACCTTCTGATCTAATAGTTTCTGTAGGGATTCTAGAAACACCTTTGCTTGATTGCTGTCCTTGGGTAGCATGGTCGCTAAGTATTTGGTTGGGGGGCGGTTGGAGAATTCTATTGCGTAACCGTCCGCTATGGTGCGCAGTATGAATTTGTTTTCTGTTATCTCCTCCCATTGGTGGGAGAAAGCCGCCAATCTGCCCCCCACCTGAAGGCAGTCATTGTTTTTTGTTCTTTTGGGTATTAGGCTTGAGGATGAATTCACCTTTGCCTTTCTTGTTTTGTTGACCCCAGTGCTTTTTTGCCCCTGGCTTATTGAATTTCTTGAAATGCCGAAAGGGCGCCTTCCCTTGTCTCTTCTTGGTTTGAGGGAACCCCTTATTTTTTGCTGCAGTCCTATCCAGGACTGTTTCTAGTTCGGGACCAAACAGTAGGTCTCCAGTGAATGGTATGCCACATAAACGGTTCTTGGAAGGTGCATCCCCCCCCCAGGATTTTGACCACAGGGCTCTGCGGGCCGAGTTTAGTAGTGCCGTGGTCCTAGAGGATATTCTGACAGTTTCTGCTGAAGCATCTGCCAAGAAAGCTGCCGCTCTAGTTAGTGTGGGGATGGTTTTAATTAGTTCCTCCCTGGGTGTGTCGTTCTCCAATAGATCTTGCAGCTGGGTTAGCCAGATTAGCAAGGTTCGGGCTGTGCAGGTGGAAGCAATAGCCGGATTTAGGTTTGCCGCCCCTGCTTCCCATGCCCTTCCTCCTCTGAGTCTGAACAGATACCGTCTTCTGATTCAGATTGTTCAGATTCATCTGAATCCACCTCTTGTTCTGCCTGTACCTTGTCCTCCCTTGGAATGTGTGTTCCGCTGGTAGATGGGATACTGGCCTGAGCGACACTTGCTGGCGTTTCTAATTTCTCTATAGCTGAGCGTAGTGGTGCCATGGTGCTCTGAATTTCTTTCTTAAAAGAATTGAGCAGGTCTTTCAAAAATCCCTGTGATTCTTTTGCCACCATTTTGTCTAAGCATTTCTGACACAGGGGCTTTTTCCAATCTGGGGAAAGCCTGTGGCTGCATGAGGCACATGTTTTGCCTTTAGCCTTCCTTTCCTCAGGGGTCTTTGCCTGCAAGCGAGCATAGAGAACAAAAAAACCCCGTGAGTTTAGGTGGTCAAAGGAACTGCCTATAGATAGGCAGTAAGGCCCCATTCACACTAGCGCGTTTTTTGATGCATTTTGCATTTTGCAGAAATGCACGGGAATTTTTTAACATGGGTTCCTATGGAACATGTTCACATCAATGCTTTTTTGTATCTCCGCGTTTTTGGAAAGGGTCGGGGACTTTTTCTCATGCAAAATGCAGCGTTTTGCATGTAATGGTTTTCAATGGACAAGCATCAAAAACGCAAGTGCACCTTTTTTGCAGCGTTTTTGATGCGTTTTTGATGCGTTTTTGGTGCGTTTTTGACGTTTTTTTTTTTTTTTTTTTTTTTTTTTTTTTTTTGTAATTTTTTTGTAAGACTGTAAAAAAAAATGAAAAAAAAAAAAAACGCAAAACGCAAATCGCGGCAAAATCGCGGCAAAATCGCGGCAAAAACGCGGCTCAAAAACGCGGCAAGCATGAAAAAAAAAACCTCCAAAAACGCTCAAAAGCAACATGCATAGGTGTGAATCGAGCCTTAAGAGGTTAAGACAGAGATAATTCAAGAATATTCTGGCTTACCTTGGAGCTGTCCTGATTTGCAGGATCTGCAGGGCAGGGTGGGGAAGCGTCAGACATGATCAGCCACCAGGATCCTCTGCTTAGAGGCCTTTTTATCTGCTTCCTGCATAAGCTCCGGCCCCGCCCCCGGCTGACCCCGTGCAGGTTGGTGGACACACCTGCACATGCCGCTGTATTGTAGAGTAACTGTGCTGGTAGTGAAGGGTAGCATTGAACAAATTTGCTATTTGTATTCTGTTTTCTTTCTCTTCTTTTTTTTTTTTTTTTTTTTTTTAAACTTCCCGCCCCTAGGTGTCCTTGCTCTATCTCCGCAGTAGATAGACTACGGGAAAATGGCCGCCAACCCGGAAGCGGAACTTCCTCGGCGCCATCTTGGTACACCCCCGACTTCCTGTAGCGGCCTGTGGCGGTGAGGACGCTGCTGCGCCGCCCGGAGAGCGGTGGATTCGTTTGGGGGGGACAGCCGCAGCCACCAGGGACCTAATTTAGAAGGTGCAAAACCCTCCCTGCTAGACCCTCTGCTGCTGAGGTTTTCGGCAGCGGTCGGCGGCGGCGGGGGGGGGGGGGTGGGGGGCGCCCATCTATGCATGTATCCATCCCCCCTGGTGGGCTCCAGATTCTGCGGAAAGCCAGAGGGGGGTGCTTGTGGAAGCATACACAGGCCTAACAGCGGCATGGGGTGGGGATGACAGAGTCCTCCTGCAGCCTGGGGGGATGATTGCAGACCCCTCAGTAGGGGCGAAATCTCAGGCTTTGAGCAATGTTGCCCAGTGCTGCGCCTGCTCGCCCTCCCAAAGCCCCTTGGGCTGTATGGGATGCTGGCAGGGGGTCTCCTGCAACAAGCACAGAGACAGGTGAAAATAAAATAACAAACGTTCTTGCAGCTCCTGTGGGTCCGGAGGAAACACAAACAACTGAGGCACACAGGTAAGAGTGTGAAATTTATAATGGTGGACTAATGTGTTTCCTGTTTTAGGGAGGAGGAGCCTATCTCTCGGATGCTGCCCTGGAAGACGATTCGAGAAAAACTGATACATTCCATGATGCCAATAGAGACTTGGCAAAAGTTGTCCAAAAGTACTTCAAAATTTAATTTACTTATAACCGGTTTCACAATGAATGGCAATTTCCATAGGAACTTCACATTCACTGTTGGGAATTCATCCAATCAAGATCTTTTTTGTGTTTTTTTTTTTTTTTTTTTTTTTTGCATTCTGCTGTTTTGAATTTTCTCATCTCCACTCATGGTCAAAAACAATTGTCAATTTCGCCCCACTAATGATTAGAAAATTGAAGCATTGGGCCAACAAACAAGTTTTCAAATAAAATTATACTAGTGTGCGGCCAGATTTATTCTTGAATGTAGAGCTCAAACTTTTCCATTTCTAATGGCCGGAGATCTACCATTCTAAAGTAACCCATTAACAGGCATGGGTAGGTAGTTGTGGGTATAAATTATTTACTAGACATGTGCAATTCCTTTCGAATTCGTTTTTATAACGAATTTCAACAAATTCGGAAATATCCGAATTAACGAAAACCCGTTTAACAAATTTTTCCGAATATTCATAAATTAGAAAATTAGAAAATTTGTAAATTCGCACATTCGCACATTCGCACATTCGTACATTCGCACATTCGCAAATTCGTACATTCGTACATTCGTAAATTCGTAAATTTGTACATTCGTACATTCATAAATTTGTACATTCGTAAATTAGTAGATTAGTGAATTAGTGAATTTGTAAATTTGTAAATTCGGAAATCTGAAATGATTAACTAATAATAACTATTGCTAACTATTCACTTATAAGTATTGTAATTTCCTTTCAAATTTGGCTGTTAGTGAACGTAACAAATACAAATTTATCCGAAGTTACGGATTATGCAAAATAAATGCCGTATCCAAACCAATGGAACGTAATGAAATAATAATAATAATAAAAACTTTATTATTAATTTGTTCCTTTTGTTTAGATGCAGCATTCGTTATTTCGGATAATTCGTAACTTCAGATAAATTCGTATTCGTTACGTTCACTAACAGCCAAATTTGAAAGGAAATTCCAATAACTATAATTTAACAGTGAGTTACTATTTCAGATTTTTGAATTTTTGGATTTTCAAATTTCGAATTTACAAATTTCCGAATTTTCTAATTTTCTAATTTTCGAATTTTCGAATTTACGAATGTACGACATTTGTTCTACTTGTGTACATTAAAGGATCTCTAAATCCAATAACAAAAGTGTAATGTCGCAGTTTACCAATCCTTGAATGTGGTGGCGGCATTTGTTTTTTTCTTTGTAGGCTAAAAACCTTTTATAAGCAAGAAGAGAGACGACTTCTTGATCTTCTGATGCCAAAAACAATGTTATCTTCCTTACAAGCTATATTCTGTAAACTCCAAACTACTCTTCCCTCATGTATTGAAGTGGAAGACAAGTTTGTAGTCCAATTCAGGAGCATAGCCTGGGTGACAACCATGGCTTTGTCCATAGACACTCTGAGCGAGTGTAGCCACAAAGACAAGGATGTAGATTATCGGGTGGAAAAAAGAAAACTAATGCAACCACTACATCTAAGAATCCCTATCCCTGGGAAAACTCAGGCAGGTGCCCATGTTTCTAGGTTAAGCTGGTGTAGAACATTCTATCACTGCTACTTCCTCGTTTTTATAAAATCGCATAGGGCTCAATGTATAAGTGTCTAAGAGGAACTTGTGTTCCTTAGTGGTAACCAATCAATCTTTTTTCTAATTTTACTGTTGATGCAATTGTTTTTCACTACTAGATCGATGCCAGGAAAGAACAGATGGCGCTGGTCAAGAAGGAGCTGAAAGAAGCCAAAAAGCAAGCTAAGGAAAAAGACGATGAGAAGCTCAGAAAGTATGTAGGTGGAAAATATTTAGACCCAACACCCTTGATGCCCCCTAGCAGTATATTGGTTTTTGTTTTTACTTTTTCTGATGTCTTTTGGCCGGCCACGCATCTGGTCTTCTTTTTATTCTGTCTTCACCTGGCAGTAACCTGTCCTGATGATGCAGGGAGCTTCGCCGATATGATCTCAACACCACTCTCTGCATTAATAAACTGGGAGTGTAGGGTGACATGCCCAGGGTGTGGGGGCCATGCCCCTTAGAGTCACTCAACCTGGAAGACTGAGCACAAATAGTGAATTGATTGTGGTGAAAAAGAAATACTACTGGGAACAGCTATGGAATTAAAGACTAGTACTGGAACAGCTGTGGGTTGAAGGCGAGGGTTGGAGGGGCTGAGGGTTGGAGCGGCAGTGGGTTGAAGGCGAGGGTTGGAGCCGCTGTGGGTTGAAGGCGAGGGTTGGAGCGGCTGTGGGTTGAAGGCGAGGGTTGGAGCGGCTGAGGGTTGGAGCGGCAGTGGGTTGAAGGCGAGGGTTGGAGCCGCTGTGGGTTGAAGGCGAGGGTTGGAGCGGCTGTGGGTTGAAGGCGAGGGTTGGAGCGGCTGAGGGTTGGAGCGGCAGTGGGTTGAAGGCGAGGGTTGGAGCCGCTGTGGGTTGAAGGCGAGGGTTGGAGCGGCTGTGGGTTGAAGGCGAGGGTTGGAGCGGCTGTGGGTTGAAGGCGAGGGTTGGAGCGGCTGTGGGTTGAAGGCGAGGGTTGGAGCGGCTGTGGGTTGAAGGCGAGGGTTGGAGCGGCTGTGGGTTGAAGGCGAGGGTTGGAGCGGCTGTGGGTTGAAGGCGAGGGTTGGAGCGGCGGTGGGTTGGAGGCGAGGGTTGGAGCGGCGGTGGGTTGGAGGCGAGGGTTGGAGCGGCGGTGGGTTGGAGGCGAGGGTTGGAGCGGCGGTGGGAATGGAGGCGAGGGTTGGAGCGGCGGTGGGAATGGAGGCGAGGGTTGGAGCGGCGGTGGGTTGGAGGCGAGGGTTGGAGCGGCGGTGGGAATGGAGGCGAGGGTTGGAGCGGCGGTGGGAATGGAGGCGAGGGTTGGAGCGGCGGTGGGAATGGAGGCGAGGGTTGGAGCGGCGGTGGGAATGGAGGCGAGGGTTGGAGCGGCGGTGGGAATGGAGGCGAGGGTTGGAGCGGCGGTGGGAATGGAGGCGAGGGTTGGAGCGGCGGTGGGAATGGAGGCGAGGGTTGGAGCGGCGGTGGGAATGGAGGCGAGGGTTGGAGGCCCTGTGGTATTCTGACAGCCACTGTCAGGCAGCCCATACATCAGCTGCATTTGATATGTTGTGATTGGCCCAATATTTTCCATTGAAAGATATCTAGTGAGGAAGGGGGAGGGGGGCAGCAGGGCCGTATACTAAGCAAAAGTTATCAGGAAACAAATTAACTTTGAAGGATGTATGGCTAGCTTTAGAATTTCTACAGTTGATCCAATTTTTTTTGTTTTATATGGTGCCAACACTTTCACAGCGCTCTACAAAGTACACTAAACCATTTGCATTAGTCGCTGCCCGCAGGCGCCCCACAATGTCTGCATTTATAGATCTGTAAAGGGGCCAACGTTCAGTTTTTTTTTTTACTCCAAATAATTCCTCTTCTGTTGATTTTTAGGCTCATAGAAAGCAAGAAGAAGGCTCTTCAGAGATCGGAGGAGCAGATTATGAAACTGGAGGTGCAGGCGACGGACAGAGAGGAGAACAAGCAGATTGCCTTGAGCACCTCCAAGCTAAACTATCTGGATCCCCGAATCAGTGTGGCCTGGTGGGTAAAGGAACGCCAGTACTTCTCTGATATGACCTTTTCATTATAGACCTCCCCCCCCCCACCCCCCAGGAGGCAGAAGCATTGCTGAGATTGGGGCACCCCGAGTAGAGTAATAATGGCCACAGTTGCCCTAACAGTGGGAGGGGCTTAACCACCTTACTACCGCCTATTGTAAAAAAAAAAAAAAAAAAGTGTTTGTTGACCTGTACATGAATCCCTTCCTCTACTCCATTGCACCATTACCCCTCAATACCAGAATTCTTTTTTTTTTCCCACTTTAAAATTTGCGGAAAAAATTTAGATTACTTTAGGGGTTCTACTTTCCTACTTTGGGGGTGTTTTGCACCGTCCTGGCAATTTCATTTGCTGTAGGGATATTCAAAGTAAAAAAAAAAAAGTTATTAAAGTGGTTGTAAACCTCATACATGAAATCTGAACAAAGAATATCCCCCTATATCAGGGATATGCAATTAGCGGACCACCAGCTGTTGCAAAACTACAAGTCCCATCATGCCTCTGCCTCTGGGTGTCATGCTTGTGGCTGTCAGTCTTGCTATGCCTCATGGGAGTTGTAGTTCTGCAACAGCTGGAGGTCCGCTAATTGCATATCCCTGCCCTATAGTGTGTATTTCTCTAAATCCAGAGCCAGAAGTGTAATTTCTCTCTGCTGCTTCATTCCTCTATAAGCATGAGTCACTTCTGGCAAGTTTTCCTGACACCAAGAGCAAAATGGTGACAGGGGAGGGAGCTCCAGCACACAGCCCATTATTGACAAGCCTCCGCTCTGTTCCTGTGTAACTTCAGCTCCCCGCTTTCCAAAAGCTTTCTTAAATCTCAGACAAGCTGTATAAATTCTGGACTTTGAACAGATGTAGAGAAGAGAAGACTGCAGGTAAAAACGGGGACAAATTATGTTGGAGGATTTGTTTCATCTCTGTGTATCACCTGAGGACAGTCACTTCACTTCCATTTTAATCTCTATTGTCTCTGCTTAAAAAAAATGTATGTGTGTGTGTGTGTGTATGTATGTATGTATGTATGTATATATATATATATATATATATATATATATATATATATATATATATATATATATATATATATGTGTGTGTGTGTGTCACTGGTTACCAAAAAAAAATAAATTAAAAAAAAAAAAGTGTGTCTAAAATGTCAGTGTCAGACTGATCGCTGCAATATCGCAGTCCCGCTAAAAGTCGCTGATCGCCGCCTAGAGCTTCGCGATTAATAGTTAATCGAGATTGTGATTGTTTTCCCCCTCGCGATCTTAAAGCATTTTCCCGATTCTTTCTATGCAGAGTTCTCTGCTCAAGCTGACAGCTGTCAAAAAAACAAACAAAAAAAAAACACCCACAACATTCGGTCTGTAAATGAGGGAAGTTTAACCAATTAAATACTAAACCTTTTTCTGACACTTGTTGGTTTCAAGTTAAAAATCACTTGAAACCAGTGCGTGTATTGTGGGGGAGATTCTTTTTTTCGGTGCTAGTGGAAGGCATGGGTTGGTTTTCCTGGTTTACAGGAACAATGGGATCCATGCCTTCCATACTGACAAAACGGTGATCCGGCGATCTGTGTAGATTCACATCGGGCGTGAGCCGCCGGCGGCGTGCACTCGCACCCAATACACGAAATATATAGAGATAGAGATAAATACACAATTCTGCACAGTGATAATGTATCTAAATCTGCTAGTCCATCTAACACCCCACCCCCCTCCAGACTGACAATGCTGCTGTCCAAAGGTGCCCCCCCTGTGCTCCTTCATCCAGAGTGGGGGGGGGGGGGCTCTAATACAGGAGGTTTGTTACTGGCCAGATCATCAGGTAAAAAAAAAAAAAAAAAGGGGGAAAAGCCTAAATAAAGAAAACGAATGCAGCCGCCACATCTAATGACTGATAATCTGCAGTATATGAATATATGGGTTTAATACTTCAAGTAATGCTCCTGGCCTTGTTCGTTTTTTTTTTTTTTTCCCCTCAATAGGTGCAAGAAGTGGAACGTTGGGTTGGAGAAGATCTACAATAAGACGCTGAGGGACAAGTTTGCCTGGGCGATCGATATGGCGGAAAGCGACTTCTTCTTTTAAGTCTCCGGATCGTCTCCATAGACTTTATATACTTCTTCTGGATTCTCGATTTTCAGTATTTATTGATAACTGACTACCAAGACTTTTATATTCTCCATATTTTGTCCACATTATTTATCGTGCTGTTTTTATTTTTTTATTTTTGATTAAACATTTTTTTATATAATAAGTCTCTGGTTCATTTTTTCTGGTGGCACAGCACCCCCCCACAATGATCCTATAGAACAGGGCGGGGGGGTTCTCAACACTTTATGGAACCAGGACCCCATAAATCCTTCCAAATCCTCTGCTCACCCGTCACCCGGCCCAAGAATTTTTTTTTTTTTTTTTTTTTTTTGCTTTTAATTGTAAATCTGAGGTCTTTTTTTTGACCCCCAGATCTCACATTAAAGAGGTCCTGTCATGCTTTTTTTCTATCACAAGGGATGTACATCCTTTGTAATAGGAAAAAAAAGTCATCCAACCTTTTTTTTTTTTTTTTTTTTTTTTTGAAGGGACAGTGTAAAAATAAAAAGTAAAATAAATAATAAAAATTTTAAAGCGCCCCAATGGAGATTTTTAAGGGTCAAAGTTTGCCGCCATTCCATTTTTTACAGCAAGGCCGATTCTTGTTTTTCATCGGGAGTACCTCTATAGCAGGGGGTCTCAAACTGGCGGCCCCTCCAGCTGTTACAGGAACTATAAGCCCCATCATGCCTCTGCCTGTGGGAGTCAGACTTGTAACTGTCAGCCTTGCAATGCCTCATGGGAGTTGTAGTTTTGCAACAGCTGGAGGGCCACCAATTTGAGACCCCTGCACGGTCTATAGGGTTACGGTGGGAGCGCGCCGCTGACACCCAAAGACCGATTTTAACGCACCGGTTACTTCTATCCAAAGTCAAAATGACCCCAGAATGTACCCAAAAAAATCTAATCGTGTTCCCAGTGCACCACATTGTGGCCTCATCACACACACTTCTGGCTCCCCAGCTGTTGCTGAGCAAAATAAAGGCGGCTTGCAGGAAAAATGTTTTTTTTTTTGGCTTTATAAATTCAATTATTGCTGCAGCAGATTCTAGACATGGTACAGATGTGCCACTTTACAGTTAGACTAAGGGGACCCCCCAGGCACGATATTGGAAGGAATCTTTCATTTTTAGGCTTTCACTTTAAAAATAAAAAAATCACTTGCTCATTTAAAAATGACGGTTTTCACAAACTTTTTTTTTTTTTTTTTTTTTTGATACGTGTCCCCCAGGGCAGGACCCGGACCCCTATAACCATTGTATGCCCAATTACTTGCATTTAAGCCTTCAAAATGGGCACTTTTAAAATTTGACGTTTGGGTCCCGTTGACTTTAATGGGGTTCGTTATTCGGGTCCGAACGGTCGCGGTGTTCGAAAGTCTGGGTCCATTCGGCCCATCCCTAGTATTCAGATTTGTACAGCATATATAGTATAATTACAGAACGGAACCTTAAGGCGTCACATCATTGAACCAATCACAAAGATACAACTCCATGTCACTTACACATGATCATCTCTACTGTTTGCTCTCTTATCTACTATTTACTCTGTAGGTACTAGTTAATAGATAAAATGACAAGACACAGTCAGCAGTTTCTGAATTTAGCTTAAAGATCTTACTGATGGAAAATGAATCTGTTTCTTTGATTATGCAGCTTCCATTTTATATAGAAATCATGGAGACTGTAAAGTCCATCATATCCTTACAGACGCACCACCACTGGTCTGGAGACATCCGTTTGAGGATGTTCCACAGATGATCAATAGGGTTTAGGTCTGGAGACATGCTTGGCCAGTCCATCACCTTTACCCTCAGCTTCTTTAGCAAGGCAGTGGTCATCTTGGAGGTGTGTTTGGGGTCTTTATCATGTTGGAATACTGCCCTGCGGTCCAGTCTCTGAAGGGAGGGGATCATGCTCTGCTTCAGTATGTCACAGTACATGTTGGCATTCATGGTTCCCTCAATGATCTGTAGCCCCCCAGTGCCGGCAGCACTCATGCAGCCCCAGACCATGACACTCCCACCACCATGCTTGACTGTAGACAAGACACACTTGTCTTTGTCCTCCTCACCTGGTTGCCCCCACACACACTTGTCACCATCTGAACCAAATACGTTCATCTTGGTCTCATCAGACCACAGGACATGGTTCCAGTAATCCATGTACTTAGTCTGCTTGTCTTCAGCAAACTGTTTGTGGGCTTTCTTGTGCATCATCTTTAGAAGAGGCTTCCTTCTGGGACGACAGCCATGCAGACCAATTTGATGCAGTGTGCGGCTTATGGTCTGAGCACTGACAGGCTGACCCCCCCCCACCCCTACAACCTCTGCAGCAATGCTGGCAGCACTCATACGTCCATTTCCTATAGACAACCTCTGGATATGACGCTGAGCACGTGACCTCAACTTCTTTGGTGGACCATGGCGAGGCCTGTTCTGAGTGGAACCTGTCCTGTTATACTGCTGTATGGTCTTGGCCACTGTGCTGCAGCTCAGTTTCAGGGTCTTGGCAATCTTCTTATAGCCTAGGCCATCTTTATGTAGGGTGACGTGGCGAGGCTCTGTGGCTTACGCATGTATTTGCAAATGCGTGCAAACTAAACCCCTGGTTTAACGCATACTGTAGAAAGGTTGATTTGGTTGTCGGCGGGCTGACTGGTGAGTAAGCTTGGATCTTTCCTTGGATTTATCCTTGGCCTTGTTTATATCATCTTTATGTAGAGCAAAACATTTTTTTTCGGATCCTCAGAGAGTTCTTTGCCATGAGGTGCCATGTTGAACTTCCAGTGACCAGTATGAGAGAGTGAGAGCGATAACACCAAATTTAACACACCTGCTCCCCATTCACACCTGAGACCTTGTAACACTAACGAGTCACATGACATGGAGGGAAAATGGCTAATTGGGCCCAATTTGGAGATTTTCACTTAGGGGTGTACTCACTTTTGTTGCCAGCGGTTTAGACATTATTGGCTGTGTGTTGAGTTATTTTGAGGGGACAGTAAATTTACACTGTTATACAAGCTGTACACTCACTACTTTACATTGTAGACAAGTGTCATTTCTTCAGTGTTGTCACATGAAAGGATAGAAAAAAATAAGTGGTGCACTGAAATTTTGGCCACCTAAAATTATCGTCCGAAAACTGTTTTTGGCATGCTGCCGAAAGAAGAAAAATGCAGATAATGGAGCGCCAAAAAAAGACGGGGTCTGCCCTGGGTGCCGCCCATTGCGGAGGTGTCATCTGTCCTCTCCTAGCCGCAATTTCCCTGTGTGTCACGGAGCTGAATTGTCTGGGCGGCAGCAGTAACAATCAGTGTGATGTCATCAAAGGAGCTGGGACATTGTTACTGCAGCCAGGAAATTCAAATCCAGCTCCGTGACACAGCAGGAGATCGCCGCTCTGATATGGGCACTGGTGAGGCTGCATTGATCTTTTTTTATCATGTCTTCAGTCTCTGACCATCTCTTGTATCATGTCTGCTAGAGGTGCACAGAATGGAACATTTGCTAATACTATTAGAAGTGTGTTTAAGAAAGATTGCAGACATGATACAGGAGATGGTCAGAGACTGCGGACGTATTACAGGAGATGGTCAGAGACTGCAGACATGATACAAGAGATGGTCAGAGACTGCAGACATGATACAAGAGATGGTCAGAGACTGCAGACATGATACAAGAGATGGTCCGAGACTGCGGACATGATACAAGAGATGGTCAGAGACTGCAGACATGATACAAGAGATGGTCAGAGACTGCAGACATGATACAAGAGATGGTCAGAGACTGCGGACATGATACAAGAGATGGTCAGAGACTGCAGGCATGATACAAGAGATGGTCAGAGACTGCGGACATGATACAGGAGATGGTCAGAGACTGCGGACGTATTACAGGAGATGGTCAGAGACTGCAGACATGATACAAGAGATGGTCAGAGACTGCAGACATGATACAAGAGATGGTCAGAGACTGCAGACATGATACAGGAGATGGTCAGAGACTGCAGACATGATATATATATATATATATAGTGATTATATAGTGATTTCAATG